>NC_088881.1:21710063-22010063 GCF_032884065.1 Artemia franciscana
GTCAGTGCAAAATGACCTTAAACTGTTTGCAGACGACTCGAAATTGTTTGGCCCAGTCGCAAACAACCAACAGTGCGCAGCTCTGCAGGCAGATCTGCACACCCTCAACAACTGGTCCTCTTCCTGGTCCCTCGAGTTTAATGCTGAAAAGTGCAAAGTCCTACATCTTGGCCCTAAGAACCCAGGAATGACATATACAATGACAGATTGTACTGGGAAGCTCATAACTTTGGAAACTGTCACCGAAGAAAGAGACCTTGGGGTCATTGTTGATGACAAAATGAAATTCCATAGTCACAGCAAATACCTAGCTGCAAAAGGCAACAGGTCCCTTGGTCTCATCAGACGTAATATCACCAGTAGATCTCCCAGGACAATCAGGAAGCTATATACAGGACTGGTCAGACCGCAACTTGAGTACAGAGTCTCTCTTGCCGTTCCCCACTATGTTGTGGACAAGAAGATCCTTGAGAGCGTTCAGCGGAGGGCTACAAAACTACCAACCAAATGTAAGAACCTCTCGTACCCTGAACGCCTCAAGAAGCTCAAGCTCCCAACCCTGACGTACAGGAGGAAACGCGGAGATGCAATCCTGACCCACAAGCTGCTGGAGAAGGGTGTCACACCAGGGCTTTTTAATAAGTCGCTCTCTAGCCACACCCGGGGCCACACCAAGAAGCTCCAGCAACAAAGAAGCTCACGGAGAGAACGTTCCAACTTCTTCTCAACTCGTGCTGTTCCACTGTGGAATTCCCTTAGTGAAGAAACAGTTCAGTCCAAAACTGTTGACAACTTCAAAAAAGCAATTGACCGAGACTGGGCAGCGATGGAGTGGAAACTACACTGGGAGGCCAGTGGATCTACTCAACGGAACTAGACAACGCACTTCCACCTCCATCACTCAACCGGCGAATCTACAGGATGTTCACCCAACCTTATTCGCCGGCCAGTGCGATTTAAGGTAATTTAAGGTATAGGTATTGGCCTAATCATTCTAAATTTTTTCCAACTAATAATTATAGGATGGTTTAGAAACTAGGCCTGTTTGATATAATAACATTTGACTAACTCACCAATGTGATAGCTGCCTCCCTAAGAATCAACCTTTTTAATAACAAAAAAACTTTTCTTCTGACTCCTTATGAAGCTTAGCCTATGCAAGACAGGCCTAGAACACCAAAAACCCTTTAGATACTAAGGAATATGCATAATATTACTTACAGGTCACTGAAAAGCTAAGATTATTTCTATTATTTACAGTTTCCTTGTCTTTTCTCTAGACTTAACGATTTCACATGTTTATCCATTTAAAAAATTATATAGCATTGACGTCACAATCCTCAAATAATCTTTTTATTTGGGGGTTATAAAGTGCCAGCCCACGGACAAGTAATCCTGAGCGTTTGTGGGGATAATCCGACTAACCTCTGACGTCATATGTGTCTAAAGAAACGCTTGGATTAATCAGATTAATAATCGGACAAGTAAAGAAACGCACCCTTAAGGCCTTTTTTCGCGTCAACCAGCTGGTTTAACCAATGACAGCTTTGGTTTAACCAGCTTGTATGTTTAACGCAAAAACGGAAAAAAATACATATGGTTGAGCTCAAACAAAACTGGTTAGCGAAAACACTCTTTTTACTTGTCGGTTTGGGCAAAAAATTTCAAACATAAAACATCCGTATAGTGTTAAGAAGAAATCAATTGATGAAAAATTTATATTATTGATTTCATTTATTTTCTGAGTGAAGGGAACTAAAGCTCTTGCTACTACTTTTGTTTGAGAAGTATTATTTTGCCTTTTCATATAAATTTATTGCGTGGTTAGAGTTTCTGGAATTTCCCTTTCCTGAACCCAATGTTTCCTAACACTTCTAGCCCCCTCAGGGAAGGGGGCCAAGCATCTAATTGGATATCAGAAGCTGATATTCCTATTGTTGTATCTCCAATATCCAATGATGATAGCCTGAATGAGACCATGATTACTGTCTCTGAGCCACCAATCTCTGAAACTGACAACCTGCTAAATGAGGATTTTCAGACAGTAGGCAGAAAACAGAAACGAAAAAAACCTTCTATGAGTCCTCCTGAAATAATGGGACTCTCAAACCCAAATCCAGCTGTGGAGATAAAGGACAAATCCATTATCCTTTTTGCTCCAACAGTAAAAGATCAATCCTTCTCTATCAAAAATATTACTAACATTAGAATGAATCTTTTCAAAACTTTTAGATGCAGCTTCACTGTGAATGTGAACAGAGATGGTTCACTAATGGTTATGTTTCTAGACAGAAATGAAGCCTACAAAGCCCTTAGCCTAAATAAAATTGGCAATATCCCTGTTACACCTGAATGGTGGAAACCAACCCTGAAAAATTCTCAGAAAATAGTACTGTACAACATACCATTGGAACTGTCAAATGACGACTTGAAAGATGGCCTTATGAACAATAAGGGGGAAATGCTGGAGGTTCTGGATGTTCATCGTATGGGCAAACTAGATTCTAAGGGAACAAGAAGTAGTAAGAGTGTCCTCTTTATCTTACCTGCTAGTTCCCAATTTGACTCAGTATTCCTTTTTGGTCAGCAAAAAGCTCATAAAATATGCCAAGAAAAACCTCTTCAATGCTCAAAATGTTTTAAGCTTGGTCACTCATCTAAGTATTGTTCTTCTTCTGTGCCAGGGTGCCCTAGTTGCCTTGGTAATCACTCCCTGTCTACAGAAAGTAGATGCACTGAAGTGCCTAAATGTACAAACTGTGATGGTAGACATCAATCAACAGATCACAATTCATGTCCTAAATATGTTCAACGAGCTAAAGTTTTAAAGATTGCTCTTCAAGAAAATGTTCCTTTCCCAATAGCTGCAATGGAGCTGGCCAAGCGGTCCAAAGTACCATCAGGTCCAAGAGGTAATGAGGCCAAAGAAGGAAATTTAGCCCTTCCTCAAAAACCCTGGCTACAGGTCCACAAGAACCACCCAAATCAGGCACTCATACCTCCTACTGAGACTTCTTACCCTCCATTGGCTAAGGAGCATCCCAAGGTGGCTGAAGCTAGCCCATCCCTCAACAATCCTAAAACTAAGCCTAAATCTTGGTCTGAAAGAGTGGCAGCTCTTCCTAATATTTCTACTCAAGCCATAACTATGCAAGATAGAGTTGGACCTCATATTACTAATTTAATTAAATATGTTGCATCAGTGGACCTAATATTACAATCAAATATGGCTAAAGATAAAAAAGCCAGTATAACAAAAGAAATTGCAGAATACTACTTTTCCAATTCTATTTTCAATGAAATAGGAACAGAATTATCATCCATTCTCTCAAAATATCATGCATGTCACCTATTCAACCCTTCCTATGTTAACTAAGCTGCAGATCCTACAATGGAATTGCGTCTCTTTAAATTCAAATAAACTTGCTGATCTTATCCAATGTGCAAATGATAAGAGAATAGGAATTATTTGTCTACAAGAGACTAATCTTCATCAGTACAAGAAAATCAAAATGCCTGGGTACAAGTGCTACAGGAAGGATAGATCAACTAACAGAAAGGGAGGGGGTGTGGCAATTTTTGTTCATGATTCAATCCAACACTCCCCTCAACCCTTAACGATCTACAGGGATGAAATAGATGTTGTAGGCATATTAATTACCTTAGCTAATGGTAACCATCTTGCCATAAAATCCTTTTATAATCCATGTGGGAGTAAGGACATCCAAAGTATCTTGGAAACAGAATTATCAGGTAATAATACCTTTATTTTTGGTGATTTTAATGCCCACAGTCCTCTCTGGGAACAATCAGCAGGTAGCAACAAAGCAGGAAGAGGAATAGAGTACATATTGTCCAATTTTCCTGACACCTTGATTTTCACTCCATCTGACTTTCAGACCAGGTATAATATTTCTTCTAACTCTTTCTCAACTATAGATTTGCTTCTAGGTCCTTCTTCATATTATGATTTAGTTCAGATGGTAAAGGTGTTGTCTCTCCAATCTGATCATTGTGCAATTCTTACATCATTTCAAGATTTATGCTACACTCCCAAACTCTACGTCCCTACATTTATCAACTCCAAAGGTAATTGGTCCCTTTTTCGTGAGATATTAAATGAAGTAGATTTTTCCTTTGTTTCTCCTAATTATGATATTAATGCCATTGAGTCTAATTTGAGATCAATCCTGCTGGAGTCAGCTAAATCGGCAATTCCAATGACTAGGGTACGTTTTTACAATGGCTCCAAAAGACCCAAGAATTGGTGGAATGATGAGTGTAGGGTTGCAGTTCTGGCAAAAAGAAAGGCTCGTAAAATGTTTCAAAAGCACCCATCTCAGTCAACAGCAATCTTTTATAAGCAGTCATGTGCTAAGGTGAAACTAATTTGTAGGAGAGCTAAACAGAGTACATGGCTGAATTTCAGCTCAAGTATCAGTTTTAGAACCCCAATTTCAAAGGTCCATAATTTCATTAGCCAACTAAATAGTGGAAAGCAGCCTAATGATGACCGTAGATATGATATCATTCAGGATGGATATCCAATTGTATCAGATAAAAAGAAGGCAGATCTGTTTACCAATGTTTTTAAAAATGATTGCTCAGACTTTCATCCCAGCCGACCTCCCTTTTGTAATCTCCCTCTTACCTGTTCTTATAAGGGTACTCTGATGAAACCTTTTTCCCAAGATGAATTTTGTGTAGCACTTAATTCTCTTAACATCAAGTCTTCCCCAGGTTATGACGGTATTTATATGAAGTGGATTCTTGAGTCCCCAAAGGTGTTTCATACAGCCCTCTTAAGTCTTTATAATCTTATTTGGTCAAGTCAAAAGTTCCCAGATGCCTGGAAGATTGCTCAGGTATTCCCAGCTTTAAAACCTTCTTATTCATCTAATGATCTCAAGTCTTACCG
The DNA here is from genome assembly GCF_032884065.1 of Artemia franciscana. Taxonomy (NCBI): domain Eukaryota; kingdom Metazoa; phylum Arthropoda; class Branchiopoda; order Anostraca; family Artemiidae; genus Artemia; species Artemia franciscana. Next base: position 21,714,982 of record NC_088881.1, read on the forward strand.
TCCTATATCAGTATTACCTTCCTTTAGTAAAGTTCTGGAAAGGCTTGTCTTATCAAGAATTGAGTGGTTTTCTGAAGTCAACAATCTCTTTCCTAGTGAACAAACAGGTTTCAGAAAAGGACATAGCTCTTTAGATAACATTACCCGGCTAGAAACTGATGTTTGTAACTCCCTCAAAAAAAGACATGTCACAATGGCTGTTCTGTTTGACTGGTCGAATGCCTATGGAAATGTAGTCCACAATAAATTATTGGAAATCCTAATAAATCTTGACTCCCCGTATCCTTTTATAAGTTTTATAAAGTCTTTTCTAACTGATAGATATTTTTACGTTCAAGTAAATCAGTCTAGAAGTGAGCAATGCCCCATTACGAGAGGACTTCCTCAAGGTGCAATATTGAGTCCTCTTCTATTCAACTTGTATGTTTCTGAATTTCAAGTATCTCATGCATCATTTGGCCTTTATGCAGATGATTTGATCATTTGGAAGTCAGGAAGGGATATTAGCCTTCTTCAAAGCCTTATTCAACATGATATAAGTCTAGTCCAGAGATTTTCTTTAGCATTTGGCTTTCCAATATCAATCAGTAAAACTAAAGCCATTATATTTACTAATGGTACTCTAGATCCTCCTAATCCACTGACAATTTTCTCAAGGGAGATCCCATATTGCAATTCAGTGAAGTTACTTGGTTTATTAATGGATTCTAAAATGCAGTGGCATGAACATATTAATTCTTTGAAATCTCTGATTATTCAGAGACTTTGTATTCTAAAAAGACTTGCTGGAAGTAAGTGGGGATGTCACCCAAAGATTATTTTGGATTTTTACAAATTATATATTCGTTCAAATATAGAATATGGGATTCAAATATTTTCAGCTCGTCCCCCATCCTCATTCAAAATCCTTGAATCTTTACAAAATTCTGCTATTCGAATAGCTTTGGGTGTGCATAAGCATACTCCTCTGTCAAAGTTAAGAACACTGTCGGGATTGGTGTCCCTAAGTGAAAGAGCATCTAGTCTAAGGATAAAGTATTTCTCGCAAATCCAGGCTTATGGAGCCAAGCATGCTGTATATGCACATACCTTTGCTGAGAAGTCAGCCTGTCCCAATGCCCATTCATCATGGAATCAGTTTCAACTGGAGGTCCCAAACTGGAATCAACATTCGCTTCATGCATATCCCTTTACTGAGTCCCCCCCATGGGAAATGAGTCCTCCAAGCTGTCAAGTAGAACTTATCTCTATTAGTAAAGATTTGATTCCTAATTATGAGATCCAGACTATTTTGGCTGAACACATCTCAAAGGCTTACCCCAACTATAGAAAAATATATACTGATGGATCCGTCCAGAGGGAAAGAGCTGGAGCAGGAGCATGTATCCCATCCCTGAATTTGAATATTTATTCTCCTCTCCCATTGGGATCTTCTATCCTGTCTGCTGAATTATGTGCCATCTGCCTGGCCTTGGATGCTCTTATAAATTATAACATTGAATCTGAAAATATACTCTGTCTCTCTGACTCTAAATCAGCATTACTACTGATCCAAAATATTAATAGAATTGCTAATGACAAAGATTTATATAATATTTTAAGACAGCTTCTTAATCTTAAGATCAAGGAAAATGAAGTTTATTTTCAACATGTTCCTAGTCATAAAGGTATAAAATATAATGATATGGCTGATTCTCTAGCAGCAAAGGCTTCCATGTTATCTCCTAGTCCTTCCTCTGACCTCAATTCACGAGATATTATCAGGCAAAGATCCAAAGTTTATCACAGTACATTAATGTTATCTCCATTTCATACAAGATTAAATACAGTGCTATATTACCGACTGAAATCAGGTGCCCTACTTCTAAATAGCTTGTTATTTAATTGGAAGCTACATCATTCCCCTTTATGCCGAATCTGCTTTTCAACAGAGGAAACAATCCAGCATATTTTATTTGATTGCCAGGCTCAGAGTGAGGAGACTGTTGCTCTTAAGCGTTTCTGCTCCTTGGCTAAGATTCCAAATACTTATACAGCTATCCTGGATTCTAAACTGCCATGGGAAATTGATCGTAAGATATTTAAGGCAGCAATTGATACCTTAAAGAAGAGAAATATTGTTTAATAAGGATTAAAGCTTGAAGAAGTCAATTTTTAATGGGACGCAATTTATCCATAGTTTTTGATTGTGCAGAAGAGAGCAGGAATGAGTAGGAAGAGCCGTATTGGTACCGGCCGGCCTAGTGCCTTAAACTGCTGGGGACAGGTAGCTCAGGTACTCGCACTTCCCACAATCAATAACAGTTTATTATTGTTCATAATTGTATATATCCATTGTTCGCAGACTGGAGCAGAATAGCGCTTCCAGTAGCTAGTTTTTCTGAAGAAGAAGTCAAAGAGGTGAAAGGACTTGTTGTTAGTCCATATATCTCCCTACAATTTTTGGAACTGGAACTGGTTAAACTATACGGCCGGCCTAGTGCCTTAAAACTGCTGGGGACAGGTAGCTCAGGTACTCGCACTTCCCACAATCAATAACAGTGTATTATTGTTCATAATCGTATATATCCATTGTTCACAGACTGGAGGAGAATAGCGCTTCCAGTAGCTAGTTTTTCTGAAGAAGAAGTCAAAGAGGTGAAAGGACTTGTTGTTAGTCCATATACCTCCCTACAATTTTTGGAACTGGAACTGGTTAAGAGTGTCATTCTATTATAATTACATGATTTAGCACTGGCTTAATTTCCTCCGGATTTGACATATTTCACATTAGTTTGAGGTCAGAGAGAATTGAAAAATGATCTAGCATACTCTCTGGTATATTTGAAGAGATAGGAAGGGTCTGAATTAGTGGAATCTTTGGTTAAATTGTTCAGGAAATATATTGGAAAATGTTGTATTCATACTGTAAAAGCAAAATTGCCTATAAAAAAAGTCCTAAATGATAAGACTTTAGCTTTGTTGAGCTACCCTAAACAAAGGATAAAATTCTAGTTTGACTTCTTTTTGTTTGGATTTGGAATTCTACTAGCCTACCAGGCTATAGATTAAATTTCCAGTCAAATTCCAGTTTAGCTACTTTTTGCTATCTTTGAATGGGGTTATGTTAGGTGAATGAAACTTTCAGTGATTAATCCATAGCTAAAAACATACTCTGAGAAGCTATTGCTAAGCTTATGTGATAACCCTCTTCTGTTTTTAAATCTGGGAATTTTGCATACTGGACTGGTCTGTAACTATTAAAATTTTGGTAAAACAACATCTTACCTTAATTTTCAACAAGCAGTTTCTGTTTCTCTGGTTTTAGCTCTGAAAATGCAATTCTTGTTATTTGAGTAGAATTTTGAGCCATATCAGTGTTTCGTATTTAAATATAGGGAAATGTATATCCTGAAAGTTTCCAAATCTTGGAAACTTCATAAATTGAAATTGAGCAAAGTTATGACACTAAAAATGCTCTTTTCTTGTCATTTAAGTAGAAGATTTATTTTGCAAGGGTTTCACTTTTATAACACAAGCATTTTTAAGGGTGTGGACCAAATTTTGAGATTTCCAACTGTCATCATCACTAACCAGCAATTCTACAGGATTTAATCCTTATTTCATTAGACAATGTGATTTAAGGTAATTTAAGGCAAACATTTTTAAGAGAGAGAAAGAGTAGAGTTAGATGCTCCAAAATACTTTCCCATGATATAGTTTAGTCTCTAGACCCATCCCTAAAAGTTTCATTTTCCTAACCTAAACTTTTTTCAAGATAATACAAATTTATCTAAACTAGAATTTTACCAAACAGAAGTTTAACCTAAGAATTTGTAATAACATATTGTTCAGGCTAGCCTTTGCAATCCCTGCAAATTTTGACTCTTCACAATAAAGCACTATTACAGGCTTAGCCTAACAAAAGAAAATAGCAAACTGCTTAATCTGAATAAAAAAAAAATTCAAAGGGCTTTATATTTCTTCAATACAAAATATATATTAATTTTTGTTTTCAGTAGAATACTAGTTAAGTATAAACCAGCAAATGTTTAAGAATTTTTTGAGGGGGGACAGCTGCCTAAAATTAACAAAATATTTCTGATAAGCACAAAAATATAACAAATTAAGCTAAACTAGGAAATTTTTCTTTCTCACTGAACAGTTACCATAACACATAATGTGTTATAAGATTTTTGCAGTACTTGTGCATTATAGCCACCACATTCAAGTTCTATTGAGAAGTTTAGTTTGGTTAATGTTAATGACATAAAATAAAATATGATGAATATATAAAACTTTATCAACAAAATTATGAAAACTACAACAAAGAATCTTGGAATTTGTAAATCAGCATCATATCTAAATATACTGTTTCTTACATTGTGATAGATTGTTTTAACGCCCTACTGTGCAGGGGTAAATATTTAAATTATATATCATAGGCAATTATCTGAAGAGTAATCTATTAAAAGTCTCCTGAGCTAACTAGGGAAGTTTTTTCTTTCTTTCTTACTTGCTTTAGCCTGTATCCAGTTCCTGATTGCCATATAAATTCCATATTCATAGTTAAATAACATAAGCCTTTGTATATAGACTATACCTTGTTGCTAATTTTATTGGGCATAGAATGTTTGATTTGGTAAAGCCCTAGAGAAGGACCTGAAGAGAAAGAAACATAATAAAAAAAATATTCATGCTTCATAATTTTTAGATAATACCTGGTAACACATTTTACATTCGACTTTGCTCTACTTTACCCCTCAATCCTCCCAATATAAAAATGTATTGCTGAAATTTCCTATTTTCCATTTGTTTTGTCAGTCTGTCTCTCTAACTTCATCCCATGTAGCTGTAAATTAAACAAATGTGACAAACAATAACTAGAAAAACAGGTGACAGGAGGTTAAATGCATTGAAAATATGAAATTTGAGCCATATTTCTGCACATTGGGAGGGGGATTGAGATAAAGCATAGCCTAACTTAATGATTTTCTCTTGCTATGTAGGGTAATTGGAAGGTCACTTGTATATCATGCTGTCCTTTTCAGTTTTAGTTGGATAGAAAAAATCCAAAGAAAGTCCCCTTTGAAAAGATAGGAGCCACAAAGTGAGATTGTATTTGTCAAAGCTTGGAGGTTTGTCCCTTCTGTCTGTTTAAACAAAACAGAATCTTAATTGAAGCTTTGTTCATTTCTATCTTAAGGGTGCACAACAATTATGATATAAGGTACTTTTCTTTATTCAATTGTCTTCTTTGTTGTCTAAAAGACTTTTTTAATCTAGATGTTTCATAAATTGCTCATTTTTACCAGAAGTTCATTTGACCTACTTTGAAATCCCTGGTCTTAAAATTACATTTGACTTTGTTAAAGCTAGGAGACATAGACATTGTGTTTGTTTAAAGAAAGTGAATAAACATTAGTAATTTGTATTGCACTAAAGCCCTAGGGCCATCACAATTCCAAACAAAAAAAGAAACTTCACTTTAGAATATTCAACATTGTCTAACATAACAGAAACAAAGAAAAAAAAAATTACAAAATTTTACTTCTGCACTCTACTGTCAACATGAGAAATTGTCCAAAATTTTAAAATCTTGCAAAACATTCATCCCTCATCACATTCACCAGCCATCTCTCATCAAACCTACACTTCATTTCTCATCTCACTCAATCCTACAAATGCATCAAATGACCCACTCTCTCATTAGTGCTTCCATAGATATGGTCAAAGTAAGAGCCATCTTGCTTACATTTTATTATATCTAGAAGTTTTCTGTAGCTAAGTCAGTACTTAAATATTTCATACACCTTTGTAAACAACCTCAAGATGGTAAAATAGGTTGGATTATCCAAATTTTTAGTTACCACAATATATTTAAATCATTATTGTAATATAAAGGGCAGCCAATAGTAAAGGACCTGAATAAATATTTTAAGGTAATTAAAAAGGTTTATTACTCAAAAACTTGATAAAACTAAAAGGGAATTCTTAATGATTGATTACTTTAAAATATCTACATTATACACAACAATAAACCTTTGCTATAAAGGGAAAGTCAGTAAGGCCCAAAAACTATTCAATACTAATTGTGCTTTGAGATAGTTTGCTGAATGTCTAAATGATTTTAGATAGTAATGAAGATAAAATGTGGGCAAACTCAACAACAATATGCAAGTAAGTAAGTATGGCAGCACTGACACATCAAGGTCTAAACTGGCAGTGCTAATTTTCACTTTGTGACCCTTTGGCCAAGAATTGCAATTAAGGGCTGGGGGCCAGAAATCTTGTGCTTTTGTACACCCTCCCTGCTTACCTTTTGCATATTTCTCCATTTGCCTATTTAGAGCTGGTTTAGATCTGTCTAACATCACTGACCCCCATTTAAAACAAATAAACAGGCAATACTAGGAATCAAACCTGTACCCCATGGACAAAGGATTTCTTACTAAGAGTGCTTTCCACTTAGCCAAGAACATTATTACGACCAGAGTAGAACAACTATTAAAAAAAAAAAAAATTGAAAAAAAACAAGATGGATTTACAGCCATTTTCACTAATCTTCAATACACATTGTATTTTACTTAGACAAGTTATTGTTAGGCAGGTGTCAACAAAGCTCCAGTAGGGATTGTTTTACTTAAGATGCAAACTAGCATGGTGAATACTTTGCTGGTAAAAACCAAATACACTAGCAATGCCAGGAATTAAACTTGTACCCCTTGGACAAAGGATTCCCAAACCAGAGCGCCAACAACTTAGCAAGGAACACAAATTGTGACCAGAGAACTATTATTTGAAAAAAGAAATATTGAAAAAAACTCAATTCATGGTTGTTGCCATTTTCTCTACTGTCCCATAAACAATATATTTTATTTAGAAAAATTAATTTTAAGACAGGTATCAACAAAGCTCCATCAGGGATTGTATTTACTTAAGATACAACAAGCAATGTGATTGCAAAGCTTTGTGATATTCTAGTCTTAAATAATGATAAAAAAGCAAATTTACATTTGCTATTTGTTTTCCAAACCATTTTAAGCAAAACCATTTGCAACAGCAATACGCCCATGGTTAGATTAGTGTCTATCCAAAATGCTTTACAACAGAAGGGACACATTTCTTGCAAAGCAAATACTCAGCTTTAATGCTATTCTGTGTCATCTCTACAAAATTAAACTGTATCAGGTGTATTTTGATATAAGATACTTCTAAGACTTGTGTTTCACAGCTTTCCTCAATCCACTTTATAAGGTTTTAAAGATATGCAGACATTTCCTAAATTTTGAAAAAAAAATATTGATATGGCTTAAAATGCTACTCAAATAAAAGGAATTGCATTTTAAGAGCTAAAGCCAGAGTAAAAGAAACTGATAATTAAAAATTAAGGTAAACCTTGTTTTGTCAAAATTTCAATAGTATAGGTATAGACCTTTTGAGTAAGCAATTATCTAAGACTTAAAAATCAGAAAAGGGTTGACATAGAAGCCTGGCAGTACCTTCCCAGAGTGTTTTTGACCCTGGATTAGTTACTGAGTTTCATTCTTGTAACCTATTCCCTTTCCAAGATAATGAAAATTAGCTAAACTAGAATTTTACGAATTTTTGCTTTGGATTCATTACTGGAAGTTCTATTTTCCATACTTAACCCATTTCTAAGATAGCAAACAGTAGCCAAACTAGAGTTTGACCTGAAAATTTATCCATGGCCCTATAGGGTAAGGCTGAAATGTAAAGAGTTCTGACAAAGATGCAACACATCTTGAAGCATCTAGTAAGAATAGTAATTGGATTAACAATGCTTTATAACCACTAGGGTCTTGCTTCATCAAGGTTTTATCTCTGAAGCCAAACTACCAAGCTAAGGTCAAGCCTAGGGCATCAAAAGGATGAAACAAAGATTTCCAAGTATCTACATAAGTTTTCAAAAGCATATTCAAACTCTTGACTTCCTGTCTTAAGGCCTATGTGAATCAAATTGCAGGATATAACCCAATATTTATCCAAATAGCCCTAATACGAAAAAAACAAAATTAAACCTTACTTTTGTGTGGCTAGAATTCTATTTGCCAGCTTATAATAGCCTACGAATTCTTCTTTTCGAAATCTACGCCTGAAAAGGTCAACCAACAATTATGAATGGTAGAACCCTACGGTTAAAAACAATGACAGTTCTGGTTAAATTAGAGTTCAACCAGTCAATTGTTTCACGCAAAATCACTTTTCATGACAACCTGGTTTGTCACTGTTTCACGCAAAAACAGCGGTTGAGCTCAACCACACAGAGTGGTTGAGCTCAAACAGTCTCTTTGGTTGACGCGAAAAAAGGCCTTTAGAGTCATGGGGTAAAGATTGGTAGTTATGCCCTGGAGCATATAGGTTTTTTGGAACGGGCGGTCGTATAGACATCGCATCGAATATTTGATTGAAAATCGAAAGTTCTTGTTCACTTTCAAGAGTCAATAGTAGATAAAGGATAACCATTGGGAAATGCTTGCCCTCCATTTACTTTTACTGGGTTCCTTTCCTAGTTTTTTTACTCCATCACCAAGCAAAATTCAGTTTTAGGAAAACACGTCCAATCAAAATTCTAAGAAAGTTATTATGCTCATCATTGTTAAAATATCCAATAACAATGTCTTTGGGGATGTCAACCCCCCTAGACTCCCCAGGGAAATTTTGTTCATTTACACAAAGTATAAGTTATTGAGAAAGGTATACATTTTGGACTTGTAATAAGATTGTAGCAACTAGTATGATTAATATTGTAGCAAAGACTTTGAAATTAGTGTAAGAAGTTGTTCTAGATGCATAAAAAGGCTTTAAAAAAGAGCTGTACTCAATCCCAAAAATTTCGACAAAAAAGGAAATCCGACTAATTTTTATGTAAAACCTATATGTGATGAATTTACCACCGCATATTGCTATACCGGGCATAATTCACATATAAAATAGCTAGATAAAGAACTGAAAAAAGTAGCATAATAATAACTCACCTAAAAAAATAAATTGATAAAAATAAGAAGCAGGAGCTAAAAAGGAATATTAAAATATTAAGAAAGATAAATGGATTTATAGATCAGCATTTTTTTTCAAATTTGTCAGGTACTTGACAAATTTAAAACCACAAATTTGAAATCATGCTACGACTGAAACCACTGCTAGTTTTAAAGTTTAAAAAAATTACTCATTCTCTGAATTTTCGTACCGGCCAATAACAAGTCAAAGTCTTTTTGAATTTGGACCTTGCATTACGTCTAAAACTTGGGATGGTGTTGCGCACTGTGTAAATCTCGATTAAAAGGCTAGTTTGTTTCAAACAAAATTAATTAACCCTGTTTGGAATAATGGGGAATAATCCTGTTTATTTTTTCTGAATTTTTTTTTTGTTTCTTTCTTTTAAGCATTTTTTCATAGAAGTCTGTCATTAAATATCAAAGTAGGAGCTTTATTACCTCGGTCGGAGTAGAAAGATTTAACCCAAAAGATTTAAACACTTTAGATTACCTATAAACACTATATGGAGTGATCCACAAACATTTTGGGGATGACATCACCCCAAGGGTCCTCAGGACAAGGGCTATAAATTACACTAGTTTCCCATTTTCAACAATTAAGGCTTTTTCTGTAGATTATTCGGTAAAGTTTCTGCTCATTTTTGATTTATTGGAGTTCATTACTTTCCTTTCAATAGCTCATTTTGTAGAAAATATTTTTTAATGTAATCAACAAATGAGCGAAATATAAAACAAACAGAAATTACAAAAAAAAACAGACAAGTCACAGTCAAAACGATGGTAATTACCATAAAAAAAAATGGGGGGTAACGTCCCATGTGTCATCTATAAACGAGAATGTGATTTACTTATTACTAAAAACAAAATATAATTAAACTTTTTCCCTTTTATAACTAAAAAACATGAAATTATTAATACCTTTAGCAATGAACATTTGTGCATATTAAACTACCGATCCACAGTTCAGTAGTGGTTTTGGGCCTCCAAATCTGGGGGGGTAGGCATATCTAATTTGACTAAGGTATATAAAATAAAAGGAATTAAACGTAAGGTGTCCATAAACTGGGGGGCAGCTGTGCCTCGGCCTAAAAACACTACTGCCACATCCGTTTATTCTTTTCAGTAATTTAGATTATGGTGGTAACTTTTTTCTTTTTTATGATGGTGTGAGAAATAATAACACAGCTCGGAATAATGATTGTTTTCAGTTCATTCTACCGTTAATACTTTTACTGCTATTGCTACTACAACTTTTACTGCTACTGAAGCTAAGTGTATCGAGCTAAGACTCTCAGGGATTGTTGAGAGGGGTATTACACTAAACCAAAACACAATGTATGCTTGCATGCTGTCAAAAGCCGTATCCAGAATATCTCAGGAACAGCATAGAGTGTTAAGCTAAGTTTTCAGGGCGAATACACTTTTTGTTTTTTTCTGAATGGACCATAAAGTAAATCCTTAATAGTGACTTGCTTAATATAAAAGATTAAATGTTTTGTCTACTATAAATAAAAGTAGGTTGCTTCAAAATCTGGCAATTAAAAATAATTTGTGGATAGAAATAGGTTTTTATCTTTATGTAAATTTTTTAAATTTTTCTTTGGGATTTGCACCAAAGACGAGCCAGTTTTGCAAAATTAGAGATGGGGTTTAAAAGTGCTTAGATTTAAAATTCGACTATGGCATGGTTGATGAAAGGAACAAACTTATCCTCTATAAAAAACCAACTTAGTACTTTGGCAAAGGAAGTTTTGGCTGATGTCGAAGAAAATGTTAAAGGTCATACAGTTTTTTTTTAGTTCACAACTTATTTATACAGTTTTGAATCGACCAGTTTTATCTAGTAAAAGGCATAGATATTAGGTTGCTGTTTAGGCCAACTCCAAAGGAAAACACTGTAAAATATGAAAACAACCATAAAAATCCTAACACTTATCTTCCCTAAAAGCACTTCATATTTCTTTACCCTGCTCTCTAATGTGCAAATAGACACCCAAAATTGTTCAATCTATTTGAACAAAAGAGTGATATAATCAAGAAAGGAAAAATGCATGGGGAATCCATAGTTTATGCTATGTATTTACATGAAGGGGAGGGGGGAGGAAGGATTAATCTCAATCAAAGTACTTTTAGGAATGATATAAGTAAGTATTATAGCCTAGGAATATTTGGTAGGCTAAATTTGCAGTTTACAACATAGCCTGATCTATATCTATATAGGATGAAGGTAAATATATTGTTTGATGCCTTTTTCAATTCTCTTTTATTATTCAATTTTTTTTTGGAGGAAAATAAAAGTATAAGACTAGAGAAGGAAACATCTTAAGGAAAACAGTTCATATTGCATAAAATGCAGAATAATTAAATCTGAAACATTTTGCATTCAGTCTAGCTGTATTTTATCAATTCCTCCCTTGTGTACAAATATATAGCCCAAATTGTATATTTCTAATGCATTTTGCTTGTTTTTCCCATTGCTTGTTTTTCTGGTTCTTGTTCATTCACTGTTCATTTAGTTTGCAGGTACATGGGTTGAAACAAGATAGATGCATGAGGAGAATAGATGAGAAATGTCTAATTTTGGCTATTTATTTGGTAAAATTCTAGTTGAGCTACTTTTCTTTGTCTTGGAAAGGGGCTAGGTTAGGAAAATGAAACTTTCAGTACAGTAATGACTCCAGGGCCAAAACCATACTCTGAGAAAGTATTGCCAAGCTTCCATGTCACTCCCCTTCTGGTTTCTAAGTTATAAATTTTGCATACTTGACAAGTCACTTCAACAAGACCAGAAATGGGCTTGCTTCTAGAATTAGCATTTCTAAGTGCTATAGTATAGGCCAGTTTAGACAGCTTATGATGAAACTAAGTAATTACCTCTTTTTCTGTGGTTTTAGTTCTGAAAATGCAATTTTTGCTATTTGGGTTGAATTTTAGGTCATATCAGTGGGTTTGTAAATTTAGGAAATGTATTTGCAGATTTTGAAACATTATAAATTTGGATTTGGCAAAGTTGTGAAGTGGAAAACACTCTTCTTGTACTTCATTTAAGCAGAAGATCTATTTCATTTTTTGATAACATGATTTTATTTTTTGATAACAGATTTCATTTTTATAACATGAAGATTTTTTACTGGTCATCAAAGGTCACTATCCTCTAGAGGGGGAAAGAATAGAGGGAAGTACTCCAAAATACCTTCTTGGAACAAACCTTAGTCTGTAGACTCATCCCTGAAAGTTCATTTTCCTAACTTAACCCCTTTCCAAGATAGCACAAAGTAGCTAAACTAGAATATCACCATATATTTGCATATTAGGAAGATTAAGAGTAAAGTATATCAGAGCTCTAAGCTCTATACAAAACAAGTTAGCTACAATCATGCTGGTGATATCGTTTCTTTCTTTTTTTTGGGGGGGGGGCATTTTTTGTAAAATTCTTACAACTTTTTTTTTCAAAATAACTTTAAGGCAAATTTTTCTCTTGATACACCTAAATTTAATTCAATACTTTTTGGTGGTATGCATTGTTAGTAAAATCTAAAATAGTGTATAAACACTACTAGTGTTTAAAATAGTGTTCTTTTAAACTTTTAGTTACTATATTTAATTACTATTACCTTTTGGGGCCCCAGATTCCATTAATTACCTTGAGTTGCCTTTTGGTCCATCAATTAAAGCTACACAGGAGTTGGTGTTATCATCTGTGTTGGGAAAACATATGGCCTGCTGGTCTGGGTGAAGGATTGTATTGATAAACAAAAACTTGCTATAATTTATAATTCAATGTTTCACCTCATGCATTTTTCATTGTTCCATTTCTGAAGTTTTTGAGTAAAAGTGATAAAAGTGTATCCGCATTTACTTTTTCTGGTTTTGTAAATATTTTCTTGGAATTCCACTATGGTTCAAAAATAGTTATATTATACAAAAAATTCAGAATATTTAATATTACTGTTAAAAAGGATCAACAATAAGACAAATTTCTTAGACAGTCCAGAGAAAATAGAATAAATTTTCTCCTTAATTGTCTCATTTAATGGAACAACAGTTTTGTTGTTATTTCTGTAATAAAATAGATATTTATACGCTATGTTTATGGGTGCTATTTTATGAGCTATGTTATCATTTATAGGTCATGTTTTGTGAGTGATTTTTTTAGTTATATGCAAAAAACAGCTATGATCTACTGGATTTTCAATAGAAGTGTAATTCTAATATTTTTCAGTTTTCTTTTCATACTCCTCTGTGTACATCTTTTGTATGTAAAGAGGGCATAAATAAATTATTATTATCAAGGGTTCAAAATGGAATATCCTCCAGAATCAGTTATTGAACTATAAAAGAGCATGAGAAAATGCATCAAGTGATGTGTTAACTTTCATCCTACCTAAATTATGTTGAAAACTGTAAATTTACACAATTTTACAAGTTGTTCCCTGAATTTTATAGTGTTTTCTTTAGAGTGGGCATAGCCTTAAATCCTAGCTTAGAGCAACTGAAGTATTTTTATCCTTGTTGTGCTCAGTGATGTTTTCAATAAGAAGAGTTTTTTTTATCTGGTTGCTTATTATTTCCTAGATAAGGAATCAGCTACCTCCCAGTTGAAAGTAACTCTTGATGTTGCCACTTTGCCAATTTTTCACCACACTTTGTTTGTGATTTAAATTATATTGGACCTATTCATAGGGAACAAGGCCAGGGGTGGATCCAGGATTTTCTTTAAGGGGGGGGGCACATAATAGGTTGCTTTAATAAACTTGCAAACAAACAAGTACCCACAAATTAAAGCGAACCTTGACAATTATATGTTGTAGATCTGGTGTGGGTTAAAGTTCTAATAAATCTGTTGAAATTAGGATGGTATGAAAATATTGATACAAAAAATGGTAAGCTATAAAAAGCACCTTGCCATAAAAAAAAACTGTTCACTGTCTATACAAAAAAATATGTTATTTTATATTTTCTGAACAATTTTTTGCCTTTGCACTTCTGACTGCTATAGCAAGTGAGTTATGCTTTCTATTGTCAAAAAAAAAAAAAAAAAAAAATGGTCTTGAACCATCTTTTGGGGCTATGTACTCTTTGTGACAATTTGTATAGGTCAAATCATTTAGCATGTCACCTAACTTCGTGGCATTGCTTAGTAACTATGATAGTAATGAAGATTAGGAAATGAAGATAAAGATCTAACTTGTATATTTGTAAAAGATAGCTTACATTAAACGTTAAATGCTAGCTTTTTTAGGGGTGTAACAAGAAAAACATTTATAATGGCTAGCCCTGTTAGGCTAGAGTGTTGTCAGTTTAGAGCTATTTGTTGGTATTTCATCTTCTATTCATTCTAAAATATCCAAATAAAGATTAAAATTGTCAAAAAAATATGAACTCTAATAAAGATGCTTGTAGGTATGTGCTTCAAACTAAGTATATGAGTCAAAATACTACTTAAAAAACAAATAAATATTTGTTTGTTATTTTATATTTGATAGGTATAGATTGGTGGTTAAAATTCTCTGGGTTTCAAGCTCTGGTAGATTTAATTAATTTTTTTTTAATCTTGAGATTCTCAGATATTCAAATCTCAGTATGTCTTTCAAGCATAACAGGAGGCTTTCTTTTGAAAAATGAACCAATAGTCAATAAGGGAATTAAAATTTTACACAATCACTAGGGGACAAGATTACCTACTAGACCAAAAAGAGTTGCTTCAATATTAGCTTACAAGAGGATTATTTCGCAACAGGATAGTTGACTAAGTTTCAATTTTCATAATTTTTCCTCAGTTGCTTTGATGTTCTCATTGAAGTAACTCTAATAGCTTCTTTTCCTTACGTGGATCAGTAGCAACAATTGTATTTATTATTATTGGTGGTGGTTTTATTTGTTTTTAGTTTAGTGTTTTTTTTTCTTTTTATCTTGTGCTGAGGATGCCTAGTTTGGATACAGGCGAAATATCCGCGTTAATTTAGGCTTTCTTCTCTACTGGTCGCAGTCTTGTTTGAGTTTTTTTTGTGGAGTTTTATCTCTCTTTGTTGTTTATTAGAGGACCTGTAACCCCCTATTTCCCCAAGGACATCTGACAAAAATTTGAGATGGCCATTTTGTTCATTATAGTTGAGAGATCTAATAACTACAACTCTAGGGATGGAAAACCCCCCCTCCCCACAACCCTCAGGTAGAGACTGTAAGTTATGCAATTTGTATATTGTTTATATTTAACATTTGTTATGGGGAAAGGGTGGTATGTTTGACTCTTGGTATCCAAAAAGGTTAATGTCATGAAGGTAAATGCTTTCAGGGAATGTTGAGGGAAGGGTTGAACTAAATCGAAACCCACTACGTGTATGCAGGTTGTCAAAAAATTATATATAAGAAATGGCTCATGGCATTAAGTTGAAACTCAGGGAATTATGAGGATAATGACCAGTTGACTAAAAGGGAATGTGCACATGCTGTTACTGCTGTTACAACTATTAGTTCCACTGTGATTATTATTGAGGCTAAGGGTATTAAGAAATTTATAGAATGCTTTGGGGACTGTTGGATAAAATCAAAACACACTACAGGCTTGTAGGTTGTCAAAAGTGTGTATGAGCAATATCTAAGGAACAGCATCGAGTATTAAGTTGAAATTTTTAGGTTATGTTGAACCAATGAAAAAGCACTGTGTTTGTGCTATACTACTGCATCTATAGCTAATCAACTACTTCTACTTAGGTAAGGGTATTAAGGTGAATGTTTTTGGAAATGTTGAGGGGGGTGTTAAACTAAATTAAAACACAGAATTTGTATGTGATTTGTCCAAGGGAGTTATCAGCAATATCTCAGGAACAGCTTAGGGCATTAAATTGACACTTTCAGGGGATGTTGAAATAACAGAAATGCCTAAAGTGTTAAGTTGAAACTTTCAGGGTATGTTGAAGGAGGATATTAAACTTACAAACTGCATTAAATGAATTCTATTACTTCTACTACTGAGGCTAAGCATAAAAAACTAAAACTGCCAAGGAATCTTTGAGCTAAATAAGACAATGCTATGTGAATGTAGATTGTTAAAAGGGCATATCAACCATATCTTAGGAGCAGCTTTGAGTATTAAGTTGAAATTTTCAGGGCAAGTTGAGGAGGATGTTGAACTATGTGTATGCTATCACTTTTGCTATTACTGCTAGAAATACTACTACCACTGAGGCTAAAGATATTAAGGTAAAACTTTCAGGGAATGTTTAGGGGGATGTTGAACTAAATCAAAATTTACTTATGTGCATGCAGGTTGTCAAAGGGCACATCAGCAATATCCCAGGAACAGCTTAGGGTATTAAGTTGAAACTTTCAGGGCATGTTAAGGGGGATGTTAAATTAACCAGAATACACTATGTGCATACTACTATTACTAATACTACTGGTACTATTACTACTATGACTGCTTCTTCTACTACAATTACTACTGAAAGTAAGGGTATTAAGGTGAAATTTTGAGGGGGAGCTCAACTAAATTGAAACATGCTTGGTCAATGCATGTTTTCAAAATGGGCATAACAGCTCTATACCAGGAATAGCTTAGTGTTAAGTTGACTCTTTCAGTGGATGGTAAAGGGGATGCTGAACCAACCAGAAGGTACTACGTGCATGCTGCTACTACTATTAAGGCTAAGGATATGAATGTGAAAATTTTAGGGAATATTCCAGGAGAAGTTGAATTGAATCAAAACACGTCATGTTTAGGCAGGCTGTCTAAATGGTGTATCACCAATATATCAGAAACAGCTTATAATATTAAGTTGAAACTTTTAGGGTATGTTGAACTAACAAAAAGGCACTGTGTGCTTACTAATACTACTAAAGCAGCTATTACTGCCTCTAGTACTACTAACACTAAGGCTTTTTGGACAAAGTTGAAACACGCTATGTGTATCCACGATATCAAAAGGACATATAATCAATATCCCAGAAACAGCTTAGAGTATTGAGTTGAAAATATCAGGGCATGCTGAACTAACTAAAAAGACACTAAGTGAATACTGCTACTACACCCACTGCTTCTGCTCATTCTACTGCTACTGTTACTATGAGCATTACTGTTGCTAATGCTAAGGGTGTTAATGTAAAACTATCAGAGAATGCTGAGGGTAGTATTGAACTATATCAAAACAAACTATATGCCAACTGTCAAAAGTTGTATCAGTAATATCTCAAGAACAGCTTAGAGTATGAAGTTTGAGCTTTCAGAGTATTTTGAGAGGGTATCAAAAATAAAATCAAAACATACTGTGTAAATTTGAATTTGTAAAGGAATGTATTAGCAATATCCTAGCAGTATCTTAAAGTACAAAACTAAACTAATATTACTACCATTTTTTGTTAGTATTACTGCTACTGTTGAACTACTATTACAATGAGTTGTTAATAGTAGTAGTTAGCTGCATCAAGGCTGTCACTATGGAATAGGCAGGACGTCTAAGGACTGGGTTTTGGTATAAAGTAGAAACTGTCAAGAAAAGTTTGTGTGGCTATAAAACAAAATTAAAAATAACTATGTTTACACTGGTTGTCAATAAGAGGCATGAGCAATATATCAAGAATAGCTGATGGTGTTAAGTTGAAATGTTCAGGCCCAGTACTATCAAACTAGATGAAAAGGGATTAAGTGCATCCAGGCTGTCAATATGGTATAGGTGCCATGTCCTAGGGACATAATAGGGTATTCAGTTATATTTTCAGGGAAGGTCATGGGGTTTGAAACTAAATCAATAGGTACTGTGTGTATCTAGATTGTTGAAAGGACTGGTTGCCAATAGGATGCTTCAGCAATTTATCAAGAATACCTGGGGGTCTTAGGTTGAAACTTTCAGCTGCTACTACTATCAAACTAAGTAAAAATGGGTTAAGTGCATCCTGGTTGTTAAAATGGCATGGAAACAATGTTTTAAAACACTTGTTTTAGAAACAGGAACAATATCTATATAGTCAAAAGTATATATTTGCAATAGCATAGGAATAGCTAGAGTGCCATGTTGTGAGCTTCCAGAGCATGTTATTTGGTATGTAGAGCTTAAACAAAAGACACTATTTCTATCCAAGTTTGTCATAAGGATCTATTTGTAATACATTATGGACAGATAAGGTGTTAAGATGAAGCATTGGACACAGTGCCCAAATAAATAAAACTAAATAATATAATAAGTAAAATCTAAAAAACCTACTTCATCCTCAAATGGGGCTGGAGTAGATTGTAAGTGAGGACATACTGGAAATTGGAACTCTTAGTAAAAAGCTTTGAATATATTGGGATGGAGGAGGAGCTTGTGTGTAGCTGTTTTGGCCTCAGAGAGCTTGATGCTACAGTGACTGTTTATAGTATAAGCAGCAGTTTAGGGCTCAAATTGCAAAGAAGAAATCAGTATATATGAAAAGAACACAAAAAGACGCGTTGAATGGTGTGTTCATCTTCTACCAAGCTATGTAACTAAAAAAAAATATTTACTCAGCCTGAGGAAAAAAAATCTTGTAAGTGTGTCCAAGGCTTTAATGGTCCCCGTAAAGATCTTTTGAAGTGTCTACCTCTACCTCATCCTTTTCTAAACGGCTCTAGTGGTATAAAAATAAAAGTTCAGAAATTTACACCAGACAAATAAGGTCAAAAGACATTGGCCGTGACTTATAATGTTTTAACAATTTGGAAAATTATATCTGAAATAAAAAAAAAAAAATACTGATATGGTTAAAGCAGTAAGTAATTGAACTAATGACGATTTTTCGCTTTAAATGTTTCTGCATTGCCCCTTCGATCTCTGGGTCATGTATTACAAAGCTAAGGTCATGCACCACTGTAGGAAAACTGTCTGGCTTAAAATCCTACTTGAATTATGCTTTCAAACCTTTAAGTAAATGAAATGTAGACTCAAGTCAAAATTATCAAAATGTACCAATTTTTTTTTAGAGTTTTGGTATTACTCAGAAACCTGCATAAGAAGATTTTTGTTTTATTAGTCAAAATTCAGACAGATTTCTAATCAGTGACTATGTGCTGTCCAAAATCAAAGTGTTTAGAGTTGAGCTTTTATTTTTGAATATCCAGTGTTCTTTTGACTTTTTTAATTTTTCTGGGAAGGAAATATAAGATATCTTTTTTTTTGGCTCATTAGATATATTTACCCAAATCTTTCTTACTGGGTAGCCTACTAAGGTTTTCTAAATTTTGCCTACCAAGAAAATAATTATGGACTTAGTGCATTTTGATTCTGGACACTTGTGACATTCTTTATTATCAAATTTGTTATTTTTTTTTCAGAAGTAATATTAGAAAATCCAGAGGGAGAAGCAAAAGATTTGGACAAAGCAGTGAAGAGAAGGGAAGATGAATGGTCACAGTTGGAATTGAATGCTGGTAGTGGATGTTCTCAAGTAGGTTGAATTTATCTTTATTATATTCCTTGCTTCTTTCTTATTTCTATCAATGCTTGTTTTTTGCATAAATTACTTGTATACAGTTAGATGATTCATTAAAAGGCATACTTACAAATGGGAGTTAGTGCCAATGTATGAAAAAAAAACAGCTGCCGTGAGTTCCAAAAGAGCCAAGTTAAGGCCAAAACATAGTTGAATTATATTTGTAATCCCACCCTTTGCTATAAAAAAGAAAGAAAAAAAAGCCAAAAATGACAGCCATTTTCAGATTAGATAAATGGTCAGAGTTACAGAAGAATGATTATAGTACATTAATCATTAATTAAAACTTTTCTTATAGTTTTTGAGAAAGATTATAGTGTATTGTATTGTATCGGATTAACTACGCGTCTTGACTACTAAGGTCCCTGCGTCGGCCCTGCAGTGCATTCCTGCAGCATGATTCGATCTCTGGGTCCCGTATTACCAAGCTAAGGTCAAACCCACTGCGCCACCACAGGACAAAAGAAAGATTATAGTGCAGTAGATCAGCTCTTCATTTCGAGTGTGCCGATAATCAAATATACCATTGAGATAAAACAAAGGCTGCACGCAGCTTTTCTTGACCTGAAAGGAGCTTCGATGAAATAGCAAGGGAGTTAGTTTTTAAGAGCGTATTACAATCAGGATTACCATGGAAATTTGTTAAGATTTGAGTAGCAATGTATAGCGTTGTTATGCAAGTAGTTCGAGTTCGAAAACAGTTTTCTAGAGTAATAAATAGGGACGAAAGCACTAAATGGTAGTCTATATACCCTCATACAAATTTTGGACCTGGAACTGGAAATCCTAGTAGAGGATTTAAGCAAGGATGTAGTTTGTCACCTAGGCTATTTTCTTAGTTTATCAATGCCGTAGAGAATAACTTTAATAATACGGTAGCACCTGTTGTGTATTTATCAGAGAAGTCCTTGTTTGCCCCTCTTTTGGCTGATGACATTGCATAGGTAGCAACAAGTGGCACTGAATTGCAGACTTTTAGATTTGAATCAAGAGTATAAACAATAAAGAAGCTAAAATTAAATAAGCCAGCTGTAGTAGTATTTGGGAATGAGATGCAATTTAAGGAACATTTTAATGTAAATGATAATGAATTGAAAACTTTAAATGGGTTTTCATTACCTAGGTGGCACGGTATAATCAAGTTGTAGATGGGGTAGCAATATTGATCTAATGGAGAATAGAGGATTAAAGGCTATATGGACTCAATTACCTTAACTCGCACTTTGGAGTGAATTAGTTGCAAGAACTGTGATGCTCCGTTGTTGATGATGGCGATAGATCTGGTTGTTGTGTTAAGGTCATGCGATAAACCATCAGGACTAGAGAGTGCTGGAGAGATGCAATTTAAGCCCACTCGGTAACGGTGATCACATGGTAGGTGTGGTTCAAGAACCATTCTCCAGCAATTTAGAGTTGGCACAATATTGAGAAGTAGTTTAAGAAATATACGCCTAAGCAACATTAAGTTAATGAAGAAGATTTTCAATAGTAAGTTAAGACCAGTGTTTAGTTATGGTTGTGGAGCTAGGGGATTCCAAAATGGGAATAAGTTAGAGAGGGTTCAGTCGAGTTTCTTTAAGAAATTGGTGGGTCTAAGCGATAAGTCTAATGGATTAGTTTTAAGGGACGATTTAGTGCTAACTAGGGTAAGAGTAACTAGATTAGTTAGCATGGTTAGTTATTGGGAGAAACTGGTATATCTTCAAGGTGATAGGCTATTAAAGACAGCTCGCCAAAAGTGTTAAACTATGATTTGGGTTCGTGAATTCTGCCTGGGATATCTGATTGAACACTTTTTAAAACACTCTTTTGTTGTCCAAAGAAGTGATTTTATCAATTGTGATATGGAACAAAGGTGAAAAAATCATTGGCCCAGTTGAATATGGTTTTTTGGATGGTTTGAACTGAATCTTGGTTTTTATTGTAAAGTTTAACTTATGCTTCAATAAAACAGTATGCGGTTCAAAACATTATTTTCATATTATGATGCTTTAAAAATTAATTTGCTCGTTAAGACATATTTCTTTTAATCCTAAAGATTTTTGCCAACAATGCGGGGGTACAATTTTTAGTTCAACTCTTTTGAAAGACAATAGGTAAATAAAATGCTTTAGTAACTATCTTCCCAGCAGTGGATTTACTGGAAGGGCCCTAAATTTCGCAGCAGTCAATTTAGTTTACCAAAAATCCTAGGTACTTATCTCTGGACCAAAAATTCTTTGCACTATCTTTGGACCATAGAGGTATTTAAGTGAAGAATGGCGAAAAGAAAAACAGTTCCACTTTTTTTTTTTTTTTTTTTTTTTTTTTTTTTTACAACGACACTGTACCTGAACGCAAAGATACAGAAAATAAAGATAGCCCAGAAAAACTCATGAATAGAGACAATGAAGTAATAACTTACATGGCTTTATGGCCAACAGTTTTCCTTAAACACGAAACAAAAATACTAGAGAATTTAAAGAATATCAGATTGATACGCGAAGACAGAGATGACCTACATTCGAGCCTTTGTCTCTATCTGTGCAATACTTCCCCAGATCAAAGAGAAAGCGAAGCTTATAAGAGCTAGATCTTCGGCGATTTAACATAGAAAGATAGTGGCTAAAACCACTACTGCTGATTAGAGTGTAGGGTGTGGTGACAGCATCAAACAAGTAGAAACAACAAGTCAAACAAGTAGAATATGGGTCTTGGGGGGGGGGGGGCAGTTTTTGTGCCGTAACACTTTTTTATTTTAAATTTAGCCCAAGACCCTTTCTAAATAAGAAAGAACTAAAAAGTCTTTTAATTGTAAAGATAAAAAGGTCAAACTTCCGTTCTGAGTATTTTCCAAATTGGGAAAAACATAAAAAGTTTTCTTTTATGCGCATATTGTTTTCGAATCTTTATTTGTCGGGCTTTATTACTATTGACAAGGGTTGTTATTTACTTTCTGTTCAAAGGTTTTGATATCTTTTGGTTGAAAAGGTTTCTCAGAATAGGTAATCTTTTGGCTTTTTAAATTACAGAATCCGGTTTAAATCATATAATTGGTTGTGTTCGGGATTTTAGATGGCGCTATCTGTTCTTTGTAAAATCAATTTATAAAATATAAGCAGCCGCAAACTCAAAGAAAAAAAAGAAGTGAAGAACCGATAGGACTAGTGATAACAAGGAAGATTTTTAGGTAGCTAATTGAAGTTTTTCGTCATGGCCTTTTTTTGCAAGTGATTTTTATTTCTTAAGCGTATCGAATGGGTGTTTTCATTTTTGTAGCATTGAAAATGGGTTGGTGGAGTTCCTCTGAGACGCCTGCTTTGTCTCTCGTTTTTTATTCAGCGGTTACAAATCTTTCTTTTTAGTATTTGTCCTTTATATCTCCATTTTTTTCATTATTTTCCTTCCCCAGCGATCGTAAATTTTCTTGACTGTATGTCCACTACTTTCCTATTTTCAGTATCATAGCGAAATTACATTACTAACGCTCCCCCTCCCCCCCCCACCACCCACACACACACAGACACAAAATCGACTAGTAAATAACTCAACTGTGAGTTATTCGGTGACAAAAAGTAAAAATGCTGTCAGCCGAAAACTACGTCAATCACCAAATTGGATGGAACATTTTTTCCTAATCTAGATGTGGCTTTTCATACTTCATTTTGATATTCCATGCACTGCAGACTTGGAACTTATTTCGTTTATTTTTTAAGTTCTGTTCAGCTCAGCTCTGTTATAATAGACTTGTTTATTGACTCCATTCATTCTCAAAAATATCAAGAAAGAAAGAAGAAAGGCTACGCGAGTAATGTAACGAAATTCTAACACAAAAACTAAAAATACTGTCAGCCCCCACTATCTAAAACTACACCAATGACCAATTTGGGTGGAACATTTTTTACTAAAATTTTCGCTCCTTACTTTGATATTTTATGCACTGCATAATTAGTAGTTGTGTCGTTTGTTTCTTAAGCGCAACATTACTCTTTATAAATTGCCCCAAATGGACTTGGTTAAATTTATCGTTACTGTTTATTAAAGTACCAAGGACACTGAAACTGAAATTTGATTGTATGAATTAGTTAAGTGAAATTTATACAACCATATATATCTTTAAAAATAGGAAAAAATCGGGAATTTAATTTGAATATTAGACCCCATGTGCAATTATGCAGTTTTTGGTTGTAGCGGGAACCAAATTAAAAAAAAAAGAAACGGGGGCGAAAAATTAGCAAAGGTGCAGGTGTCTTTAAAAATCGAACATATTGTTCATTTTTGTATTATTACAGATAAAAAGCGTTGTCAACTTTAGCTATTTAGTTATTGCTGATATATTTCCATTGTTCGATGTGGCAAATGCGACGAAAATTTGGCACTGTTTTAGAAACTTCATGATTTGAAAATAACTAAAAGAAAATCACAGTTTTCAGAAACGGATAAACGTAAAACTGTACAAGGGTCAAAAATGTAGTTATTTTAATGTCCTTGGTACTGTAAACTGGTCTATTGCAATATGCCGCTATATATAGTATGCTAGAATACAGCAGAATAGAATGCAATGCTTAACCTAGTATACACTATTGGATAAGCTGTCCCTTTGGCAGCTGACATCGAACCCATGGTCTCGTAATATCAAGCAGAGATTAATCTACGGTGCCACCTCAGGTCTTTAATAGTTTAGCCTAAAAATACAAGTGTTTGGATTAACCTCTCTCCTCTGCCCTGTACCAATGTTTTAAAACGAGTTTTTCGCGTTCTCCTATGTAGAGTAATTTATCTTGCTCCATCCTGAATAATTTTCAGATTTTACAACTTTTGTAGTTTTTGTGTGACAGGATTAAAAAGACAAGTTTCTTGGTACGCAGCTTAATCCTAAGCAAATGTACCAGGTGGCTAATTAGCCTCATTCCAATTTAATCTGAATTCTGATCTAGTGGTAAATGAGCTATTTTATAGATTACAAAGTATTCATGTATATTGTTACAATAAGTAGGTTAGTTTATCTCAGGATAGCAATTTCTAACTTCACTCATGCATGTGCAAATATTTGCGGAAAGTTGGCTTTTACCAAAGTTCCATTCTCAAGGTCTAGTGCCTAACACATGTTGTCCATTGGTGGGGAGTTTTCATGGTTTTGAATATTGGTGAAAACTGGAGAGAATCGTGCTGATCAGGTGCTACTGTTAAAATTTCGTGAGTACGTCTTTGTGTCTTGGTCAATACGTCTTGTAAGCTATTATAAACGAAGAAACAAATCTCAAAAGAAACAAAGGCTAGATGTGCGTTAAACAGGGTGGTGTGAAGGGTCATAGCACCCTTTGGCTGGCTTTGTAGATAATAGTGCTGCGGGATTAACACTTTGCTTTATCCCTCTATTAAGCGCTGTAGTTTTCTCCCCCTCGAAACTTTTTTAACAGCGATAGTTGTGTTTATTTATAAAACAAATTCGTAAATCACGACAATGTCCAGATGCTTTGTTGTTAAATAAGAACAGAAGAAGGAGAAAAAGACGAAAGGAGCGTGATTTACTTTGCCTCAGACACTGCATATCGGTATAATAGACACTATACAATAAGATTGAATGTCTGCACGAGAATACTACTAGCAATAAAAAAAAATGAATAACTGCTTAGACTGCTGAGAACAATGCACCAAATTCATAAACTTCCAAACAATGCAATTTCAACAGCTTGCGGGTTTCGATAAAACATTATACGATTTTTACTTACTTGGCAAATCTTCCCAAATTAGAGACCCAACATGTCTAATACTAAATTTCGATCCAGTAGTTGTAACTAAAGGTCTATGTATCAAAAGAGAGCTTCTGGTTTCATAATCCTGAAGAGATGATGCACATTTGAAAAACAAATAAAAAAATGAAGTTAATTACTCGTGGTGATGATTATGCACAAATAAAGCATTATAAAATTTACTAATTCTCGCAATAGGTAGTATATGAGGTTCAAGGTAACCATGCCTTACTGATACACTCCGTCCGTCACTATCAACGCTCTTATATTCTAAACAGCCCAAAGAGGTAGAATGCAAATGGTTTTGACCAAAGCAAGCAACAATATAATGGATTTACTAAATAGGAAAACAATATTCATAGTATATTACGATAAGAAATATGCTCGATTTTTCATTAATACCAACGTTTTTAGCTATTTTACTACTTATACGTGAAATTGATCTTCAAATTCAGTGACTTTATCAGTCCCTCCGAGATAACGAGTATTAACACAATTTTTTATTCCCCTACTATCAATACTTATGTCCATTATCCATGGATGATGATTTGTACTTCTTGCATAAATTATAATACAAAATTTATTATAGTTTAATTTTAATCTGTTTGATCACGTCCACTTTTCGATTCAATGAGTATTCTGGTACATAAAATCTAACAATTCAACTTCGGTCCTAGCAGCAACAATCAAATGAGAGTCATCATCGTCATTAATTGTATTCGAAGATTCGATGCTAGATATAATAGAAAAATCGTTAACATACACCAGAAACAACAGTGAACCTAAAACCGATCCTTAAGGAGCACCATTACCTAAATGCCCAATATTTGAAGGAACAATGAAGGGGCTGCTTCCTCATCAACGCCCCGCACTTTACGCTAAAGTTTGACTCTTTCTCTCAACTCTTCATTTTAAAACAGTAAAAAACTTTATCGTAAAGAGCGGGGCGTTGATGAGGAAGCAGGCCCTTTCATATACGAAGTAATTTCTGTTCGTTTTAAGTTTTAATGTCGCTCCTTACTTTCAGTTGAAAAAACTTGTTTTTTTTTTATTTAATATCCCCATAGAATCAATTAGACTTGGAAAATGACATCTACATTGCTGGTGTAACTGGCAATTTTGACTCTTTTAAAAAAAGTAGAGATTGCTTCAAAATCCAATACGTGAATTTGAAAATATAATAAGATAAACACTTATTTTGCTGGGTTTTGCCCTGGAGTTATTGCATCAGAATTGCACATCTATTACATATTGTTCTCAGGTAAAATTGACAGATTTCCCAGTGAATATTTCTATCAAACTGAATATTGATTAATAAGTGATGTGTACAATTTTTTATTTTAGATAATACATACAATGTAAAGAGTTGTGTGTTGTGTTTACTAAATCAGAATAAGTTAGGGGAGAAACTTTGCCGAAAGGATTAGAGGCTATTTCTGATATGGTAAAAATTGTTAAGTAGAAGGAAGGAGGGGGCTAGTTTTTGGAGTGACAGGTTAGAGTGGCTAATAACCCCAAGGAGAGTGGTCTGGGGACCAACGGACAGACTTCTGGCAGCGGCGCCTGAGGAAAAGAGGGTGACCGATAGTTTAAAATTAGTTTATAAATCCGATGTCAGGTCGACGACAACTTTTTATGGAATAATTTCTTGAGTGGCTTGGACTAAATAGTGTCAGCTTCTTTGTCCAGTATATTTGGCTCTGATAGGCTATCATAAGAAGGCTGAATTATTTTCGGGACAGAGTTAATTTGGCGCTCCTACACTACTGTTTTCCGTTTTTAGCATCGGATGGAGGAAGAAAAATTCTATCGTCAACCCTTGTTGAATTTTTCACAATTTTTACACCGTGACTCCAGCTTTGGTCTGGAAAAATAAATTCTTGGATGTTGGAAAGACTAGCGTTATTATTAGTACATTCCTGAGCCAATCTGTAATTTTCTGAGATAGAAACAGACAAAACCGACACGTAAGCATGCGGCTCGCTGTGATAACCTAAAGGACAGCTTTGCTCATCGATGCACGTCTATCTGGAATCATGTCCCTGTGATGTTTACTCCTTCAAACCTGACTTTCGATTCCTTCAAGCAGAGGTTCCATATATCAGTCACCCGTCTGGGGCTACACGGAAAGCAGGTCGTTCTTGTCTGGGTTGGGAGGATGTCATAAATAAAGATTTAAAGGAAATGGGAACTTCCTGGGAGGGTGTAAAGAGGGAGGCTTTAAATAGATTAGGTTGGAGGAGGAGCGTGCGTAGCTGTGTTGGCCTCAGGCGGCTTGGTGCTGCAGTGATTTATTAGTAGTAGTAGTAGTAGTTATTTTATTTTTAACTTTTAGCCTTGAACTAATTTCGTATTAAGTACATTAATGCTCGTTACTGAGGGCCATTTTAAAAATAAATTTGTATCTTCTCTTTTCTTAATTTTCAACTGTAGTGAGACACTGCTCGTCTTGGGGGCTGGTGTTTCCGGTATGGTTTTTCAGGTATGATCACATGAAACGAAGGGTTCTAAAAGATTGGGAAAAGGCTCATTCGAACAAAAATTAAAAGTTTATGTGCCCTTTTAAGTGACCAAATCGATTTGAGGGCAACTAGCCCCCTTCCCATGCCCCTCTTTTCCCCAAAGACTTCCACATACCCATTTGGTTCCTTATAATTGAAAGCTTGTGTTAAATATGCCTGCGAGGGTGTGGGGCTGGTTGCCCTTCGATCACTTTTGACTCTTGAAAGGACACTAGAACTCTCAGTTTCCAATCGAATGGGCCCCCTCCAAAGTTCAATCGACCAGCCCTTCTGTAAAAACTTTGTATGTTAACAATGGGCAGCTTGCATTGGGGTTTGTGGGGAGATTTGTCTACTCCAGAGGTATAGTATTTGACCTTTGGTCTATTTTGAACGAAATCACTATCTCAAAATTCTAATTGGCTGCATTTGGGGAAAAAGGGCATGGGGGCCGGTTACCCTTCTATCACTTTGACTCTTAAAAAGCGCACTAGAACTTTCAATTTCCAATCAAATGAGCCTCCTCTGATGCTTTTACGACCACCCCTTCCATATGAAGTGCTTCTGGTATAAAAAGAAGAATAATAATAATGCATTGAAGCCTCATGGTTGTTTACTATATGCAACGCTAGAGCGTTGCCAATTGATCTGGGTTGTTCTGTTTGCATTTTACTCAGAAAATATGATGAAATGTTTGATACCATTAATGTTTTGGTTCAGTTTTGTTTCTGAAAAAGGCTTGTAAAATAAAAAGGCATGTTAAAAATAAGGCTTTTAAAAATCAGACATCTGGTTATTTTATTGCCTCCTAGGACATCTGATCGACGTTTCGAGACTTTTCGACATTTGTATTTTATCTGTGGCTGCTCAATTTTGCATGTAGGGGAATTTTTTGCGGGGGAGGGGTGTTGTTAATAAGAGTAATAAAAATGACAATTTGGAAATGAATGAAGAGAAGTGCAAAGAGGAGTTTGAGACAGTACTAAAATATTTTAAAAAAACGTTAAGGCCTCATATGCTGCTAGCGTGGCAAATGAGGTCTTGAAGTAGGGTCGTTGCAAAGTAAGATACATTATTAAAGATTGGGGATTTGGTTTTTAAGAAAGGGAAAGTGCCTAGTGATCTTATGAAAACTTTTATAAAACCACTTTATAAGAAAGATGTCAATAGTGGGTATGGTAATATAGAGGCATTAGCTTGGTTTCTAGAGGAAGCAAAATAATTAGCCGGATGATGCTTATTAGAATACAGCCAGCCCTTCTATAAAAACCTTGTACATTAACAATGGGCAAATTTCATAACTTAGAGCCTTTGAAACGTGGTTTGTAGGGGGTTTTGTCAACTCCAGAGGCATAGATTTTGACTTTTGGACTATTCTGAACAAGATGACTATCTCAAAATTCTGGTCGGCTGGATTTTGGGAAAAAGGGCACGGGGGCTGGTTACCCTTCTGTCACTTTGACTCTTAAAAAGTGCACTGGAACTTTCAATTTTCAATCGGTTACTCGTAGGGAATTTTCCCCTAAAGTATTCCCCCGTAGAGGATTCCCCCCTTCCTGCAGAAAACACCCCTTCCTGTAACAATGAGCCGTCAAATAGGAAGTATTAAAGATAAAAATAATGAAGAAAAGAAGGAATTTTCGAATATTCCACCTGGATTCCAAAATAATACATGGTGTAGAATTTGAAAATATGAAATTAATGGCAACTGTTGAAGAGTTACCCTATGATGGAAGGAAGTATACAGAGATAACAGGCTGGGACTAAGAAATGTGAGTAATTATTTCCGGAGGTCTTATTATCTTTGGTCGGTCTGGTACTCACCAGAGGCGTCACTAGCCAAAACGTTTGGAAAGGGCCAATGGATTTTGGCGACTGGTTTGTCATTTTTAATGACTGATTTGGGTGATATTGCTGTTAAAATTACTCAGTTTCTTTGTTCTTTACCGACCGAGACTGATATTCTTTCATTGATTTTCCGTCATTTATTTCCATCACACAATTTGCCCTGAAAAAAGAAAAAAAATCGAGCCAGAAAAATGGTGAATTTTTGCGCCACTATTTTATCGACTCAAATTTTCTATCTGGCTGGCTGAAAACATTGGAGGAGGGGTGTCCTCCTCCCTCGTTTGCGATGTATCTGCCGGAAACTATAGTGCATGATGGCAGTTCACCCTTTACGATCAAGCTTCCGTCCACCTGGTGTACATTAGAAGGTTTTCCCATGTGAGATACCTTTTAGGGGTATTTTTTTCTAATTTAATCTAAATAACAAGGAGTCGAACTCGTTAGTCAGAACCATGCAAATTTAAAATTGAAAGAGTTCCTTATTCCAAATAAGCAAGCAATGTTTTGAGTAAAGAAAGTTTTGAGAAAGTAATCAACCCCTGGTCACAATTAAGTATTGGGTATCGTTCACTAAGGCATAAATCAGAAGGTTTTCTAGTCTGAAGTACCTTTACTAGTGTAGATTACTTGGCTTTTCAGGAATGATTGTCTAAGCGCCCGGCATTAGTTCCTGCTGTTCTGGGATGCTCAGTGCATAGTTTTTTTTTTTTACTTTCAAATCGATTGGCTGTCTTAGAATGTCTAATCGATTATAACCTGGACCTCCATGGGGAAAAATCGTAGTTTGGTGCCACAAAACGATAGAAAACGCCACTTTCCCGTGGCGCAATCTTTTTGGTCAATTTAAAGAGCTCTAGGACTTCCCATTTCCTTTCCAGTGAGATCTTTCTTGGTTTTCTAGGTTTGTCAATTCAATACGGTCATCCCTCTGACACAGACAAAAAGAAAATACAAACAAATAGGATAAAAATAAAGACCCACGCATCCCTGCTCTTTCTTTTGGGAAAAATACAAAATTCCACATCTTTCCACATTTTGGAAACCCCTCCATTAGGGTTTTCTGATATGCTGAATTTAGTGCTATGATTTTTATTTAAATCACTTGCCTTTTTCGGGGTGTTTTCCTCATTTTTTGAAAATCAGGGGAATTTTCTCAGGCTCGTAGTTTTTTATTTGTAACATTAACCTTAATAAACTTTTTATATCTGAATCCAAATAGAAAGCCAATTACTTTAAGGTATTAATTGTTGTCAAAATAAGTTTTTTAGGCTTTGCTTACTATTAGCCCGAGTCGCTCCTTACTTTTTAAGTTCATTATGACGAACTGTTTGGTTCTATACCTCATATTTAACACGTATTTTAGACTACAGATAGAATTTTCCACGTGAGAATCTTCTGGGACGGTGTATCGTCTGTTATAATACGGAGGACTCCCCCCCTAAAAAGCTTTTGTCTTCGTTTTTCAAGACGGGGGAGGGACTAATGCATCATAGACTTTCAGACCATGAAAAAACTATTGGCTCTTTTAGAATCTGCATTACCTGGCATTTTGACCCTCTTTGGGCAAAAACTGAGGTTTTGCTACACGAAATGTCAGAAAATGCCATTTTCATATGATTTTCAAAATAAGGGGGGGGGGGTTAAACCATTTACTTAAGGCTTTATACAATAACAAGAGCTAATAGCTCATATGGCACTTGTGACGAGGCCGGAAGAGCCAAGAGCTCATATGGTATGAGCTCTAGCAAAATTATAAGAATCAATAGATTGACTTAAAAGGAAAATCAGAGTTTGGACTTATTTTCAGGAAGAATAAAAACAAGTCCAAGATACGTGACTGACATAACCGGAAGATCCAAGAGCTCATATGGTATGAACTCTAGCAAAATTCTAAGAATCAATAGAGCGGGTCCGTTCCAGCTGTATCAATCACATATCTAGGACTTCTGCTTATTTTCCCCACAAAGTTTCATCCCAATCCCTCCACTCTAAGCGTTTTCCAGGATTTTAGGTTCCCCTCAACGTCACCGGATCCGGTCGGTATTTGAAATAAGAGCTTTGAGACTCGATATCCTTCTAAATATTAAATTTCATTAAGATCCGATCACCCGTTCGTAAGTTAGAAATACGTCATTGTTTCTAATTTTTCCGATTTGACCGTCCCCCCACTCCCCCAGATGGTTGAATCGGGTAAGCGATAATTTCTAATTTAATCTAGTCTGGTTCCTGATACGCCTGCCAAATTTCATCGTCCTAGCTTACCTGGAAGTGCCTAAACTAGCAAAACCGGGACCAACAGACCGACCGACAGAATTTGCGATCGCTATATGTCACTTGGTAGATACCAAGTGCCATAAAAACCGATTGCTCATCTTAGAATTTCCATTTTCTTGGATTTAATGTTTAGTGACACAGAGTGGAAGAAAACGCTGCTTTGATGTGGCATGGCATGGCATGATATCTTTATTCCACTTAAAAGGGGCCTTGGCTAGGGCATTTTTGTTAAATGACGTTTCTCCCAACTTTCTATAGATACTTGTTCGGTGTTTTAACCCCCGAGGAAAAAATGTGGAGGACATCAGTGCTTCCCATGCAAAAAAGTTATTTTTCTTTTTGTTCAAGGTGGAGGCAGATTTCTGTTGTGTAGGATTTCCGATCACGGTGGCTCCTATGGTGCACTTCTCATTCTGACCTTGCGCTATTTTGAGGGGTTCCATGCTCTTTAAAATTCCTATAAATTTGTTTCCACAATAAACTTTTACTATTAAGATTAATTGAAACAATAGTTACCATTCCTGAATCAGTTATGAATGGTAATTTTTTGTCACTAGACGTCAAAAAGCATCAAATTTTGGTTACTGTGGACCGTGGTTCGCTCTGTACTATATTGCAGCTATCACTGTAGCCAGGATGGGGTCCATTTTTAGGTCGGTTTGTCACCAAATGATATTTGCGAGACCTAATGAATGAACTAGGTACAGGATTAGTGTCATTTCGGGTACTTTCGATGTGCTTGGTGCTAGAAATGTATCCAAAATGTCACAAGAACAGTGGCATTTCCAAGAAAGTTGAACACCCGTTAAACAGAGACTTTCATTTAACGGATATGATAAAAAATAAAATTGAAATACAGTTCTAATAAATTATTCTCGGAACTGGTAATTGATCTAAAAGTTTTCTGAAAGCTTGGAATGTTGATCAAGCTGAAACATTGCTCTCTCACTAAAAATATTCGACTTCTGTATTTCCCCTTCTTCAGTCGCACATAGGCTACTGTTTGAAGGTTTGGAGTTGTTCCCGATAAATTTAATGGAAAACCTTTAGAGGCTTTTTTTCCGCCTTCCAAACAAAAAGTATTAATTGACATTGTTTGAGAATTTCTCTAATATATCGAATCATTGTTGGAGAGTTTGAGACGCAATATTCAACAACCAGATTGTGAAGCAAAGCAGGATAACTAGTTTTTATGCTTATAACGTTAGTAAAACGTCCAGGACTGCTAATATTCCTTGACAAAACTTCTGAACAAATTAGCAAAAAAAAATTATCCAACAAATTGGAGACAAAAGATTTTCGGTTGTAGGGGACCAAAACCTTTTGGTTGTCTTCACTTTATCAATACAATCACTAATTATTTTTTGCTGCCTTCAGTTTTTTGGCCCCATAGACAATAGTTGAAATTTTCAAGCCTTTATTTATCTATGTATTGGATTAACGACGCTTCTTGATTGCTAAGGGCCTTGTGTCAGCCCTGTAGTGTGTTGCTACAGCTGAGTTCGGACTCTGGGTCCCTATTACCTAGCTAAGATCAAACCCACTGCGCCGCCACAAGACAATTTTCAAACCTTTATTTATCTATGTATTGGATTAACGACGCTTCTTGATTGCTAAGGGCCTTGTGTCAGCCCTGTAGTGTGTTGCTACAGCTGAGTTCGGACTCTGGGTCCCTATTACCTAGCTAAGATCAAACCCACTGCGCCGCCACAAGACAATTTTCAAGCTTAAAAAAGTAAGTTATTTTGGTTTAACGACGCTTCACGACTACTAAGGTCGCTGGGTCAGCCCTTCACTGTGTTGCTGTAGTAAGGTACGATCTCTGGGTCCCGTATTTCCATGCTAAGGTCAAATCCATTGCACTCAGTAACCTTTTGTTTGTTATTTAATTTCCCGCCCAATTATTACGTCTCTGCAAATTTTTAGATAACAGTTTTGTTGCAGAACAATTTTGTTCCCGTCGTTCTAACAAAAACTGTTAGCTAACAATTTGGCGGTGAATAAAAAAACATAATTTCTGGTACAATGATTTCTGGTCGATTCGTCACAGTCACTTGATAACCTTTATCTTCTTGCCTAATTTTGTCTGATGTAAATTTTTTAATGCTGTACTGCCGTCATGTTTTTCCAAACTATTTTCGCTGGCGGAAACGCGCCAAGAAAGACCAAGGGAAAAGTAACTGTTCATTGTGCCCTTTACACCGACTGTTCAATCTGATTTCCGGGTTGATGTAAGATGTGCTCGGGTGTGGAATTGTTCACTAGAGCATATGAAACTGACACGGGAGATATCATTCTGTTCATTTAAAGTTAAAGAATTTCTTTGCCGAGAAAGTATACGATAAATTTTTATTTTTCCTCCTTCTCATTTTATATGAATAATTTATTGAAGTAAATTTGAAAAAGGGCGTTTATCTAATGAGGTCGATAACTCCTGCATGCAGAACAAGGAGACCATATAGCGTGTCTTACTCTGTTCTGTTTTAATCTGCGTTTCCTCAACAGGATTGCTTCTAGAGGCAAAAAAAACATCATTCATTGGGTGTTCCTTTGTTTTTCATTAGTTTGATTGTGATTTCACCAAGAATATCATATCTTAAATTTACAACAAAGTTAACTGATAGGAGGAACGACAGCAGACTTTGAGTAGTATAAGCTGCACAACGGAAGGCGTGGAATTCTTTATAAAATGCCTTAAAAGTAATTTGTGGATAGTTTAGTGCAAAACCTATAATTAGGAATGAAAAACAAAATAAGGTAGGGCTGGTCACTGGCCTGACTGAAAGTGAACTATCACAATACATGGATTTTGGCCTTGTCGACTTTTAAAATATGATGCCTAGATTCCAATGTACCTAAAATCAATAGGGCCAAGTGAAAAGAAGTACCGAAAGTTTAACAGTCTAAAGTTTGTTTGCCCTTGGTGTTGGGTCACAGAATACTTTTTGTTATCAAATTCAGCTTCGGAACCAACATGTGATTCAATTTAGTCCCCTTTTTCCTTAGTTGTATACCTTATTGCATAAGTCTTATTGTTATTTACCTGATGGATGACATTTTTATGGCACTGAAGCAATCGCAGACTGACAGACAGCTGTCTGTCTGTCGGTCCTGGTTTTGCTACTTTAAGCACTTCCAGGTAAGCTAGGACGATGAAATTTGGCAGGCATATCAGGGACCGGACCAGATTAAATTAGAGATAGCTGTTTTCCCGATTTGACCATCTGGGGAGGGAGTGGGGGCCGGTTAATTCTGAAAAAAATAGAAAAAATGAAGTATTTTCAACTTACGAACGGTTGATCAGATCTTAATGAAATTCGATATTTGGAAAGATATCGTGTCTCAGAGCTCTTATTTTAAATTCCGACCGGATCTGGTGACATTGGGGGGGGGAGTTGGGAGGGGGAAACCTAAAATCTTGGAAAACACTTAGAGTGGAGGGATCGGGATGAAACTTGGTGGGAAAAATAAGCATAAGTCCAAGACACATGATTTACATAACCGGAACAGATCCGCTCTATTTGGGGTAGTCGGGGGGGGGGCTGGTTAATTCTGAAAAATTAGAAAAAATGAGGTATTTTTAACTTACGAATGGGTGATCGGATCTCAATGAAATTGGATTTTTAGAAGGATATCGTGTCTCAAAGCTCTTAATTTAAATCCCGACCGGATCTGGTGACATTGGGGGAGTTTGGGGGGAACCTAAAATCATGGAAAACGCTTAGATTGGAGGGATCGGGATGAAACTAGGTGGGAAAAATAAGCATAAGTCTTAGATACGTGGTTGACACAATTGGAACGGATCCGGTATATTGGGGGGGGGGGGGGTTAATTCTGAAAAATTAGAAAAAATAAAGTATTTTTAACTTACGAAGAAATGATCAGATCTTCATGAAACTTCATATTTAGAAGAACCTCGTAACTCAGATCTCTTATTTTAAATCTCAACCGGATCCAGTGTAATTGGGGGGGGGGGGGAATCTTAGAAAATACCTAAAGCGGAGAGATCAGGATGAAACTGGATGGGAAGAATTAAAACAAGTCTAAGATAGGTGACTGACATAACCGGACCGGATCCGCTCTCTTTTGTGGAGTTGGGGGGGGGGGGAGTAATTCGGAAAAATGAGGTGTATGTAACTTACGAACGGGCGACCAGATCTTAATGAAATTTGATATTTAGAAGGATCTTGTGCTTTAAAGCTCTTATTTTAAATTCTGGCAAGATTCTGTGACATTGGGGGGGAGTTGGAGGGGGAAACCGGAATTCTTGGAAAACGTAAAAATTTGGGTATTTTTTATCTTACGAATAGGTCATCGGATCTTAATGAAACTTGCTATATATAGAAGGATCTTATGTCTCAGATGTTCCATTTTCGACTCGAATTGGATCCGAGGACAGAGGGGGCTGGAGGAAGGAAACAGAAATCTTAAGAAAACGCTTAGAGTGGAGAGATCGGGATGAAACTTGATGGGAAGAATAAGCACAAGTTCTAGATACGTGATTGACATAATTGAAACGGATCTGTTCTCTTTTGGGGAACTGGGGGGTGTTATTTATGAAAGATTAGAAAAATTGAGGTATATTTACCTTAAGAACGGTGACTAGATCTTAATGAAATTTGATATTTAGAAGGAATTCATGTCTCAGAGCTCTTGTTTCAGATCTTGACCAGATCTGTTGACATTGGGGGGAGCTGGATGGGGAAATCGGAAATCTTGGAAAACGCTTAGAGTGGAGGAATCGGGATGAAGCTTGGTCGATAGAATAAGCAAATTTCCGAGGTACGTGATTGAGGTAACCGTACTGGATTCGCTTTCTTTGGGGGAGTTAGGGGGAGGGGCTCATTGATTTGGTGAGTTTGGTGCTTCTGGACGTGCTAGGACGCTGAAAATTGGTAGGCGTGTCAGGGAGTTGCACAAATTGACTTGATAAAGTCGTCTTCCCAGATTCGACCATCTGGGGGCCAAAGGGAGAGGGAAAACAAGAGCTAAGAGCTCATATGGCACTTGTGACGAGGTCGGAAGAGCCAAGAGCTAATTAATAAGTACAAGGTATGAAACAAGAAAGACGCATTGGGGGAATAGAGGGGAAATATATAATTTCGACTTTATATTTACACATTAAGCGGGGGAGGTCAAATATAGGGGGTTCCATGCAAAATCTGTTTGCTACAATTGTTATGCATATTGTAAATTGTTTTCTTATCATGCTTCCTTCTCAAACATGTTTCCTTCTTAAATCGTAAGTTAAAGATACCTCATTTTTATAATCTTTCAGAATTAACCCTTGCCCCCACTCCCCCAAAGAGAGCGGATCCGCCCTTCCAACTCCCCCGAATGTCACAGGATCTGGTCGGAATTTGAAATAAGAACTTTATAGCACAAGATCCTTCTAAATATCAAATTTCATTAAGATCTGGTCACCCTTCCGTAAGTTACAAATACCTCAATTTTCAAAATTACCTCCCCCCTCCCAATTCCACCAAAGAGAGCAGATCCGGTCCAGTTATGTCAGTTACGTATCTTAGACAGGTTTCTATTCTTCCCATCCAGTTTCATCCTGATCTCACCGCTTTAAGTATTTTCTAAGATTTCCGGTCCCCCCAACTGCCCCCCCCCCAATTACGTTTGATCTGGTTGAGATTTAAAATAAGATATCGGAGTTACGAGGTCTTTCTAAATATGAAGTTTCATGAAGATCCGATCACTCCTTCGTAAGTTAAAAATACGTTATTTTTCTTATTTTTCAGAATTACCCCACCCCCCCCCAATATAGCGGATCCGTTCCAATTATGTAAATTACGTATGCAAGACTTTTGATTATTTTTCCAACCAAGTTTCATCCCAATCCCTCCAATCTAAGCCTTTCCCATCATTTTAGGTCTCCCCACCCCAAACTTCCCCCAATGTCACCAGATCCGGTCAGGATTTAAAATAAGAGCTTTGAGCCACGATATCCTTCTAAAAATCAAATTTCATGGAGATCCAATCACCCGTTTGTAAGTTAAAAATACCTCATTTTTTCTAATTTTTCAGAATTAACCCCCCCCCCAACTACCCAAAAGAGAGCGGATCCGTTCCGTTTATGTCAATCATCTATCTAGGACTTGTGTTTATTTTTCCCACCATGTTTCATCCAGATCCCTCCACTCTAAGTGTTTTCCAAGTTTTAGGTTTCCCCCTCCCAACTCCCCGCCCCCATCACCAGATCCGGTCGGGATTTAAAATAAGAGCTCTAAGACACGATATCCTTCTAAACATCAAATTTCATTGAGATCCGATCACCCGTTCGTAAGTTGAAAATACCTCATTTTTCTAATTTTTAAGACTTACTCCCCCCCCCCCAACTACCCCAAAGAGAGCAAATAAGTTCCGATTATGTCAATCATGTATCTGGGACTTGCGCTTATTTTTCCCATCAAGTTTCATCCCGATCCCTACTCTAAGTGTTTTCCAAGATTTTAGGTTTCCCCCCTCAAACTCCCCCCAATGTCATCAGACCCAGTCGGGATTTAAAATAAGAGCTCTGAGACACAATATCATTCCAAACATCAAATTTCATTAAGATCCAATCACCCGCTGATAAGTTAAAAATACTTCATTTTTTCTATTTCTTGCGAATTAACCGGGCCCCCACTCCCCCCCCCAGATGGTCAAATCGGGAAAACGACTATTTCTAATTTAATCTGGTCCGGTCCCTGATACGCTTGCCAAATTTCATCGTCCTAGCTTACCTGGAAGTGCCTAAAGTAGCAAAACCGGGACCGACAGACAGACAGACAGACAGACCGACAGAATTGGCGACTACTATATGTCACTTGGTTAATACCAAGTGCCATAAAAATGAGGTATTTATAGCTTATCGAGTGGGTGATCGGATCTTAATGAATTTTGACATTTAGAAGGACATTGTGACTCAGAGCTCCGATTTTAATTCCCGACTAAGCCTCTGATTTTCCTTTTAAATCAATCTATTGATTCTTAAAATTTTGTTAGAGCTCATACCATATGATCTCTTGGCTCTTAGCTCTTCTTGCCTCGTCACAAGTGCCATATGAGCTCTTAGCTCTTGTTCCTCAAGAAAACTTCAAATATTGATCTTTCATCAATGCCATTTCAACTTTCTTCTCATTGTCTATTGAAAGTAGAAAGTTTGCAATTACCCAGAACGTGGAGGAAATTGGGTCCTAGCTTTTCTATTAGTAGCACTTATTATTGTTTGAAGTCAGTTGGACGAAGTCCCTTGTATTTTCAAAGGATCGTGCACTGTTTTTCCTCGCGTTTCATGCACTTGACATAACTTTCCATTCCTTCGTGCAAAACGTAAAAAAGCGTATGGGAAAAAACGTAAATTATACAATAGGCCTGCTCAGTCTAAGCATGAACAGTTGACTGTCTTAAGTTTTTTTGGCCCTTATAGTGGTGAGTTACATAACATTCCCAACATAAACTTGATTGCAAAACCCTGGTGGTTTCAGGCAGGCAGGCCCGAATTTTTTTCAGGGGAGAGGCGCATTTATTGAAATAGGCGAAATATACGAAAATGTGGGAGAAGCTATTATATTTTAAAGGGACATGTCCCCCATCCTATGTGCTTGCCGGTGTGGAATTATTCGTCAAATTATCTTTTCTGATGCCCACTCCATTATATTGTATGACACCTATTATTATGATTTCATCATTAGCCATTGTCTGTCCTGTACGTGATCCTGATTTGTAATTAAGTTGTTAATTTATGTATTTTTCCTAATCAGCTTCCTGCTCATGTTATTCGAACTGTAACTCATAAAAGGTCGTTAAAATTGAAAGATAAGTAGATATAGCTTACTTTGTAATCTGGTGGAGATGTTTGAAATATGTTACGTCTGAATTATGAAATCCGATTTTTCGTTTTCCGCAAAGGAGCTTTTGCAATTATCGCTGACGTGATTCACGTTATCAAATATTCTTGCTGCACCTTTGGTGCTCCATATACTTTAATGTTTGAAGTTGACTTGAAACAAATATTTAATTTTCTTGTCTATTTTACAATTCGTCAAACGATAAATTCATCAAAACAGCGGCGCTCAAGCAAATACATACTGAGCCGTTCCTTCCGTCCGTTGTGTTTGGGGCAGAATTTAACCCCTCTCCCCCTGAAAATTTTTGTATGAACCAGAAACTACTAAGGCAGTCCCCGTTCAAGGTATCTTAACCACGGCCCCTTCAGTCGTGGACTCCCAGGTAGCTTTGCTTGGTAATTCCTTTCCCCTTTGAATAGCCATGATTTTTTGTTCTTAACCAAATTCGTTCTATTTTTTAAAGTTGAATCGATTGTCAATAAGATACGTAGGCTATTATCATTTGTATTTGAAATGTGTTTTCCTTTGGATTCGCACGAAAAACGTACATTAACTAAATACATATATTACAAAGTTTTGATGTACAAGCAAGAAGCAGTTTAAACATGAAATGAATAAAATAAATTACCATGCATTAGATGGGGACTGACGTCCCCTATTAACCCTTTTAGTGTACCAGAATGCAGTTTAACCACTACTAACAAATGGATTAAATCCATCTGGATTAAAAACGTCATTAAACCGTGGAGGGATATCCTGGATTTTATTAAGAAAGACGATTCAAATGATTTTTATATCCCTGTTTCTATTTTACTAAGCCTTAGTGAAGTCACGTTTATACCAGTGCAGCCTGTTCAGCCACAAAATAGACTGTACTATAATTTTCATAAATTTATAGGAATTTCAAAATGGAGCATGCAAATAAAAAATAATGAAAAAAGAAAAAAATTGGAAACTAAAATAGCTTGAGTTTTTTTTTTTAGAGAATTATACTTGTACACTAAATTATCGATGTCATGGTCAGTAAAAGATTTCTCCAAGACTATATATATATATATATATATATATATATATATATATATATATAATAAAGCACTACCATTTAGAAGTCTACATATATTGGAAAATATAACGCGTTAGTTTATTTGGGCTAGTTTTGTACCCGCCAAAGCAATAATAGTTGCTCGTTTTAAGTTGCAACCTTGTTCTCTAATTCCGTAAGAAAAACTTTTTTTGGTTAATGACTTCGCAATTTTAGTATGTTGTTGCTTTAGCGTAGTTCTCCTTATTATTTTCTCGGTGATTGTAATACCCTGGTTAAATTTGTACTTTTTGTGCCTGTACTCAATCTTCCTCGAAAGGTGCCCCCTGTATTTTCTATCATCAGCTTGAGCAAACTTGCTGAAACGGAGTTGCGTTTAAGAATGCTTCTCATTCCACAATTCGGCAGCCCCTCTGGAGGCCC
This sequence comes from Artemia franciscana, assembly GCF_032884065.1. NCBI lineage: Eukaryota > Metazoa > Arthropoda > Branchiopoda > Anostraca > Artemiidae > Artemia > Artemia franciscana. The sequence goes on from NC_088881.1 coordinate 21,756,088, forward strand.
GGCTTGTGTTTTGCACCGTATTTCTATTTTATCCACGAAACCAGTCTTGTTCCATGGTGATGTGAACCTCTTGACCGTTCCAATTGCCGGTACTTATAAATTTATATTTCCTTGTGATCATAAATAGATCAGTTACTGGGTAAGTTTGCCAAGACTTGTATTTGATGGTGTTTTGGAAAAAAGGTAGTGGAATCTGCGTTATCTCTTTGTTATCAACTGGTTGTCGCCGTGGATTTAATCCGCATCGATCTTCAAAACTTGAAAATGTTTTGCAAACTAAAACATTATTCCTCTTCTTAAATTTGTTAGATTTAAATGATATACGAGTATTAAATACTTCCATATGGCATTTTAGATTCAAAATTCTAAAAATTATTTCTATGACACATCTCTGTTAATTTTACTTTCTCGTTCGGATTGTCGGAGGTCTGGTATGTACCGAATTCCTTTTGTAAGTTCTGAAAGGTCAAGGTTTTCGATTAAGTACCAAATACCCTTCATTGCAAACAATTATAAGATGAAGGATGAAATTCTGTTTGATCCATCCCAAAAATCTCAGCTAAATTTAAAAAAGCAAATATAAAAGATTGTTTGCTAAAATTTTGATTATTCACCATTGATGATGGAAAATTAAATTATTTGATCTTCTTATTTGTGTGTTTTGTTTTTGTGTCCCTGTGTCTGGGATGGCCTCCCACGCCCCTCCTGCCCGATATTTATTTATTTACTTATCCTTGTTACTTCTCTTTTATGAGTTTTTTTAATTTTCTATTTTGTTTGTCTTTTGCCGTGTTTAATTGTGGAATTATTAGTATGATGAGAGGTTGATTTTTTTTTTTATGTTTTCGCACAGTCCCAACCTTACGAGCTCTGCTCGCTGCTGGGGCATAATGTTGTTTTTGTATTATTTTAAGTTGAATAAAGAAAAAGTTCAAGTTGAAGTACTGAATTAAATTCTTCGGTATGATATGGTCTTTGAGTTTTTGTGAAAGTTTAGGCCATTGGATAAGAATTGTCAGTTTTTTTTTGTTTTTTTTACATCATCATTCTGGGAGCATACTAACATACATCCCGTTCTTTGCTACCCTAATTTTTCTGTCCTGAATCTTTATCTTGATGAAACCGAAATTGATACAGACAATCACACTTTTTCATATTTGACATTTCTCTGTTGCCGAATAGCTCTACCTCGCAGGTGAATCGCAGATGGTCTGCCTAATGAAATTGGAATTGGAATAAGGTTAATACTACTATCATTAACAACTCACGACCATACCAAGCTGTCTGAGGCCGACACAGCTACGCACGCTCCTCTTCCATCCCAACATGTATAAAGCCTCCTTCTTTTGCGCCCTCCCAGGAAGTTCCATTTCCCTTAAAAGCTTCCTTGCAACATTCTCCCACTCTAACCGACGACGACCTGCTTTTCGTTTAGCCCTAGACGGTTGGCTGGAAAGGACAATCTTTGGTAATCTATCATATTTCATCCGTAGAACGTGCCCTAGCCATGCCAACCTTTCTCTTGTTATAGCCCTAGAAAACGGGATTGAACCACACTTTTCGTACAGCCACCTGTTTGACATACGGTCAGTCCTTCGGTATTCGGGTATCCAAAACAATCAGTAGGCAATTTCTCTGGAAAACATCTAGCAAATCTTCCTCTGTAATTCGAAGCGCCAATGCTTCAGTACCATACTTGACCACTCTACGCAGAACATACCCTAGCCATGTCAACCTTTCTCTCATTATAGCCTTAGAAAATGGGATAGAAAAACACTTTTCGTACAACCTAGGCCTACTGTTTGAAATACGGTCAGTCAATTGGGTATTTGGGTACCCCAAACAATCAGTAGGCAATTTATCTGGGAAACATTTAGCAAATCTTCCTCTGTATTTCTAAGTGCCTATGCTTCAGAACCGTACCTGACCACTGTCATCACTATAGTCTCTAAATTCCTACTCTTACGCCTTTTTTATCCATGATAAAAAAAAATATTTTTAGCTACTTCATTTTGAAAAGGATATGCCAACGGTAAAGTTTCTTTAAAAAAATCATGTTTCGATGTTATATCATTCTTAAAGGAAGCTCAGAGGGTGGTCCTTCTCGAAAAATGTGTTAAATGTAATGGGCCGTGGTCATTGAATCCAGGCATACCGTCAGTGAGAAATAAAGCCGAATTTTGAATGTGTAAATAGTTTTCATGCAGATGGCCTGAATAAAAACATAAAACTAAACTAGATCTACATTGCAGGGACGACGTGAGGTGTTGCGGCAACCTCTGTTCAGATTCGCCGAGTAAAGTGTTGCGAAAGCAACACTTTGGTCTTGTTTCCTCGCTTTGATTAAATGCTGAAGTTGTTAATCTATAAGGATCTTAAAATAAATACTAGGTACACCAACTCGCAAAAGTTTCAAACCCCTCATCGCTGAAGATGATTGTAGCCTAACAGTCGATTATTTCTTACAAGTCCCCTACATGTCTTACCACTGGAACCAAATTCATCTCATCATCAAATACACCGAAACAAATAATAGGTACACTAACTCGCAAAAGTTTCAAACCCCTCATCGCTGCAGATGATTGTAGCCTAACAGCCGATTATTTCTTACAAGTCCCCTACATGTCTTACCACTGAAACCAAATTCGTCTCACCATCAAATACGCCGAAAAAAATAATAGGTACACCAACTAGCAAAAGTTGCGAACCCCTCATTGCCGAAGATGATTATGAGCTAACAGCCGACTGTTGCTTAAAACTCCCCTACATGTCTCACAGTTGGTATCGGCCTGTTTTTGCTTTCAGTTGTCAACCCCTTTAAACTTTCAAACTGGTATATCTCATGAAGGAATTTTTCTACCAAAAATTGGACGAGATATACTTTGATCAGCTCATTAAGTGCTATCGACTGCCGGCGAAAAAAAAATCTATCTGTCTTTGTTCAAAAGTTGACATTTTTGCTGTAGGCCAAGTTTCTAAGGTCATCACTTAGAAAGAAGCAAAGGATAAACTCTAATTTCTTTAGCAATGAGAGAACTTTAAAAGTTTAAGAGGCACATCTGATACCATTTGTGTATCGGTCTATTTTTGGTTTCAGTGTGTAACGTACTACTGAAGTTGTCAATCCCTTTAAACTTTCAAACTGGTATATCTCGTGAAGGAATTTTTCTACCAAAAAAAGGATGGCATACGGTTTGATCAACTCATCAAGAGCTATTGACTGTCGTCGAAAAAGAATATATGTGTCTTAGTTCAAAAGTTGACTTTTTTGCCATAGGCCAAGTTTCTAATGTCATCACTTAGAAAGGAGCATAGGATAAACTCTAATTTCTTTAGCAATGAGAGAACTTTTAAAGGCCCATCTGATACCATTTCTCTACTGCAATCCCAAGTGCGAAAAACCGAATGATAAACTCAGCTGAAATCACGAACAGAAATGGGTAGAAACAATAGACGGTAGCCCTTTCGGTCCCCACTTTTTTTCTTTCTGTAAATTTTTCTATTTATCACTTAAAGAAGATATATTGGATGTGGGCCGGGTAACTGTCGCATATATTTAACGCTTATAGATTCTAATCTATCTTCAATTTGAAACTGGTGCCTGCTTGCTTGCCTGCTAGAACGGAGCTTTCCACTCGAAAGCAGAAACGTGGTTTGATGAAACGAGAGCTTGACTGCATAACTTCAGATAGTTCTTTCTGACATAGGCTATAAAACTCCAAGTCACTTCACACTACAGACTCTGCCTCAAGGACAAGTAAGAAACCATCCTTTTTGGCCCCAGGCAAGAGTTCTACGAAGCTTTCCAAAATGCAATGTCATATTCATCAATCCGGCCTAAGGTCCACACTTTCTGTAAAAACCGCAGAGGTTAGACCCTTATCACTTTCTAGGAATAAGCTGAAATCGGGGTGCTAGGAACAAAATAAAAGAAAAGAAAAACCGCGACAAAACCAAAGTGTTGCTCTCGCAACACAATTAGAATATAAAAATGTATTTACTATCTGCAAAATCAAAATTTTGTAAGTTCTCGACAATTAATTTTGAATGAATGAATGGTAAATTTCGATAAAGTTTATTAAATTTTTTCATCGAGCAGCTTGATCAGCTTCTGCATAGTAGAAATAGTACGGCCCAATTCGTAATCTTGCAAATCGTCCAGTTGATGCTAGATTTGTGAAGCCTCTTGATTCTATGCTTCCTTTATCTTTACATCAGCAACAAATCTTCCCAATTCATTTATCTTCGGTAGAAATAGCTATAAGGAAGCTCAAGTATAATTCTATTAGTTTTGATGGTATAAGCACCAAGCACCTAAATGTTGACTGTCCAGCCCTTCTTCAACATTTACAACTGGTGTTTAAACGTGTTAATGTGCTTCAGTTGTTCCTGAAAGTTTTTATACGCCTATCAGGGTCTCCTGCAATATAAGTACAATTTTTTAGTATATTCTCCTTTCAGAACTTCTTCCATTTATTTTGTGAAAATCAAATTTGGTTTTCGGCTGGTTTGGGCTGCCAGCAGGCCCAGTGAATTCTGACTAATTACCTTATTGGAGCTAATTAAAAGCAATCCGAGATAAATTTATGTACCTTGGATCCCTGCAATGGCCTTGAAAGTTAAGCATTCCCAAGCTATTGCTCCCAAAATATTTTGGTAATTTTTGTTCCTAGATGTTCATACTCTATCTTTCATGTATACATTTACTTGTCCATTCTACTGTTCCATTTACTTGAATTTTTAATATAGTAAACGTTTCTTATCTTGCTTATGTGGATGATATTATTTTGGTCAATAGGGCTGGAAAATGGTTTTTTCTATCTTTTTCAATGTAAGTAAAGTAAGTAAGACAGCACTGGACCCTTTAGGTCCAAACCGGCGGTGCTGATCTCTGTTTCATTGCCCTTCAGCCAGGAAGTGCAATGGGGGTCGGGGGCCAACCATCCTGTGCTTTCACACACCCTACCTGCTTACCTTCCCCAGATTTCTCGAGATACCCATTTAGAGCTGGGTCGACTCTGGCTGAGCTTACAGAGTCACGCCACTGACCCCCGTCCCAAACTAAATAACTGGTCACAACTGGGATTGAACCCGTGCCCCTTAGACACAGAATTCCCACGCCAGCGCGCCAACCACTCAGCCAGGACGGCTATTGCCGTCCTGCCAGGATCTTTTTCAATGGTAGTGTCTAAACCTAATACGATTGGACATTCTCTAAACACAGTTGTGAAAATCTTTCATTAGCTATTATATCATGACTAGCGTTGTCAACGCGGTACAGTTGTGCCGTTCATGGTATACCTTAGTGGTTCTGGTACAGTGCGGTAGATCTGAACATTTTCTGGTGTATTTTGATTTTCGTCTGATTACCGCAAACTTTTAATATGCTGTTCAGATGGTACAAATTGATCTTTTGTGGTACAATTTATGTCGGAAAACTGGTACTGTCGGAAAACTTCAAAGCGTTGGCAACGCTGATCACGACTTCACTAGTTTGCGAATCTTTTTCTATTCCATCGGTTTCTTCTTTTTGGATAGGTGGGAATTAATGCTAAATTACTGCTAGTAAAATACTAAAATCTTTCCAGATTCTCAAGGTCACTGAATGCACTAACAAAATTCCATTAACCTATCCTAAAACTGCTGCAAAGCGAGGTAGACACAATAGAAAGTCCTTACCTAAATTATAATTAATTTTAAAAAATGGTTTAATTTTGTTTCTTTTTGTATTTTTCACAAAAGAAGGCATCGGTTCGGCTCGTTTATATAACTCTCGGTTTCTTTTTACTTTTTTTTTTTACTGTATCTGCCTCCGTGGTATAGAAGTTTAAACTTTTTCCCCACGCTTGGCAGAGTTTGTACCACGCTTGGTGGAGCTTCCTCTAAGGTTGTCACACTTACGCTACGCTTGATCCGCGCCACCTAATGTCCGTGATTTCTGATATAGGGTGCTCCCCTAGATTTGAGTTACGAACTAAGATATTTTCCTGTGTGTTTTCAATTCCTTTCTGTATAAAGAGGGCTTCCTTTTTTAGCCCCTGCCAAAAATTTCCTGCATCCTTTAAATCCTTTCTTGCGAATTTAAGGGGACTAGGTAACCGAAACTTTGAACCGATGTGTACTCGCCAGTCACATACATAGGAGGGGTTGGTTTGGGATAATGGCCTCAGAACTCTACGGATTTTAATGTCCCTTTCGTATTTTCCGCCATTATTCATATTATCAATATGTTGTTATTGTTTTTTTTGTGTTGTGGGGGGGGATTTGATGTAAACAACTTGTTCTCTTTCTAGTAATGCCATTATTGGTTTGTTTTGTTAGGTTTTTGGCAAGGAATAAATCAGGTAAATGACATTTCATATATATATATATATATATATATATATATATATATATATATATATATATATATATATATATATATATATATATATATATATATATATATATATAACTTCTAAGAATAGCGACTCCGTTGCAACTGTGATTACTTGCGACTTTAACTACTTACAAATGTGACTACGTGTGACAGCAACTGTGACAACTTGTGTCTTGTTGTAATTGTGACTGCGACAACTAGCCACCACAACTACTTGTAACTGCGAGTGCGACTACTTTCGACTTCGACAACTTCTTGCGACTGCGACTACATGAAAAAGTGACATTCCGGAGCTGTGACTGGGTCTGTGTCTATTTGTGACTGTGACTACTGGTGACGATGACTACCTGTGACTGTGAGTGCAATTCGTAACTGCAACTACTTGTGATTGAAACTACTACTTCTGTGACTTAGACTGTGGCTGCTGCTGCTTCTACTGGTTCTGCTACTCCATATAACTACTACTACTACTAAACTGTTGAACTAAATCAAAACAGTTTAAGTGAATCCAGGTCTTCAAAATGGTCCGTATGTGCAATATATCAGTAACAAAATAGGATATTAAGTTGAAACTTTCGGGGAAAGTTCAGGGACATGTAAAACTAAATCAAAAACAATATGTATCCAGATTGTCTAAAGGGCGTCTCTACAATGTCCCCGGAACAGCTAAGTTTATTATTTTAGAACTATCAAGGCATGTCGTTGAAAATGTTTAACTAAATCAAAAATTAGTGCGTGCATCCATGGTTGTCAAAGGGCGCATCTGTGATATCTATTGAATGGCTATGTTTATTAAGTTGAAACTTCCAGTGAATGTTGAGGTGAATTTTGAATTAAATTGAAAGAAAATATGTGCATCCTGGTTGTCAAAGGGGCATATCTGCAGTATCTCAGGGTATTAAGTTGAAACTTTCAGGGCTTTTTGGGGGATATTGAGCTGAATCAAAAGACACTATGTGCATCTAGATTGTTAAAAGACCGTACCTACAATATCTTAGGATCTTCGAAGGGTATTATAAGGGGCGCTGAACTAAATTAAAAGACGCTATGTATGTGTATTCAGGGTTGTCAAAAGAGTTTATCTGCCATATGTCAGGAACGCCTAAGTGAATTAAGTTGGCACTTTCTGAGCATGTTGAGGGGGTGGCGGATTATGATTTGCCTATACTCATGTTGCTTCAGTGGATTTGCTTGAATAATACTCTACTTACCCAGCCATACAAAGTTCTATAGTAAAACTGTAATCGAAATTTGTTGCAAAGTTTTTGTCGAACATGAACAGAAATTACAGTAAATAATTAAGTTAAGATTAAAACGAATATATACTACCGCAAACAGGAGTAGGGTTAACACCCTGTGCTTTGTAAAGACCTAAATGTTGTTTGAACTTTATTGAAAACACAATGCAACTAAATTATGTCTCTTTTTTTAACGTTAAATAATGCAGATACAGAACTGCTGACATACACAGAAGCATGTACACACGCACACACATATATATATATATATATATATATATATATATATATATATATATATATATATATATATATATATATATATATATATATATATATATATATATATATATATATATATATATACATATATATATATATATATAGAATTACAATATGCATTTCAATAATTAGTTTCGGAAATCTTGCTTAATATGATGCTGATTTCTTTTTTTTTGTGACAAATAAAAAGTGGTTGCTTAAAAGAAGAATTGTGCTCAGTGAAGCTTTCTAGTCTTTAAAAGGCAAATGGGTCGCTAGCCCCCAGCCCTGTTAGTATTTTGTATTTGTTTTAAGTTTAATTTGATTATTTAATTATTTATTGTAATCTCTGTTCCTTTTGGGTTTTGCTTCCTTATTGATGTTGGTTTGTGCTCATTTTACAGTTTAAGTACTATTGACTATTTTTCCAATTGTCTTAAGTCTATTGTAGCTCTTGGAGTTTTCTTTGAAGAAATTCTTTTATAATTTTTTTTTATAGATTGATTCATATAAACGTAGTATATACCCACAGTATATATACTGTGGGTAATATACCCACAGTAGTATATACTCCTGATTCCACAAAGGATCAACTATTAAACCAAATTTTTGCATTAACCCAAGCATTACTATTCTTTACATGCCAGTAATCATTATAATTTACTTGATCGGTATTCTGGCCATGCAAGCATAGGACCTTCATTGGGGCTTTTCTATCAGCTGAATCAAATGCCTGTTCTTGTTTCATAAAACTGACGTATAGATGGATCAGATGATTCAGACAAATCTTGATTTTTAATATAAAAGTGAAAAGTTGGTCGAAGCGCCTTCTTCCTATCCCAAAGCTTACATGTTTCTCTTAAAATTTTACTTACAACGTTTTTTAGTCAAATAAGTATCATCATACTAAGTAATTTGCTTCCTACAGAAATTAAGTTAATGACACTGCAATTACAGCACTCGCCACTGGAGTTTTCTAGATTGAAGTTTTCCTAAAACCATCAGAGACTTCCTTATTTTAGAAACATGATTTGATGATCTTCTGCAATTTATCATTAATTTTGCAGCCTTATTTTAAAAAATCGCTTACCACTCTATCAGTAACTAGGACCTTATCATTTTTGTTTATCATTTTAGTGGTCTCTAGTTTTGCCTCGCAAAATAAATCCCCCTTCACTTCCAAAATGCATATTTGTTGTTTAGCCTTTTCTATGTAATCACAGTTGTTCCTGTCGTTTTCTATTTAATACTTTCCATATTATTAATTGAAACCTGTTCCTATCTTTATTTGGGACAAGTCCAGGCTGACTGCTTTCTGTTAATTTCCTAACATACCAAAACAACATCTTACTATTATTCATATATCTTGCATTATTTTGTTACATTGGGTTTCTTTGTTTTCGGATTTTATCATAGTATTATTTTAACCTGTGCTGGTTATCTGCTGAATTTCATACTGTTCCTATCTTAATCTAATTTTTGATCTTAGTATTTCAAAATTTCCCTTTTAATAGCTCTAAATCTCTGTCGAATTTTCTTAACATGGTCCAGTATCGTAAAAACTTGACTAACGTAACAAATAATGACATAATATAAGATATAATGACTAACGTATCAAATATATATCGTTACATTATTTAAATGGGACAATATCTTACTATTATGCCGTCTGGATGTAATTTCCAGACGCACAGTAATTTTATTCATGGCCCCTATTAAAACTTTTCTTAACCCAGAACCAAATTTCATTCCGATCCCTCCACTCTAAGCGTTTTCCGTGATTTTAGGTCCCCCTCCTCCAACTCCCCCAGTGTCAACGGATCCGGTCGGGATTTAAAATAAGAGCTCTGAGACACTATATCCCTCTAAATATCAAATTTCATTAAGATCTGATCACCCGTTCGTAAGTTAAATATACCACATTTTTTCTAATTTTTCCGATTTGCGCTTACCTTAAATTTCCCTTATTCTCGTGAGATCTGTTCCTCAGAAACTTCTTGTGCAAAACCGCTTCCCTCTTCTATCAATCTTTAAGCGTTTTGCTAATAATATTCCTGGTTGTGTTTTAAACACCTTCTGCTATTTTGCAAACCATTTCCCTAAAATTGTTCCAGCTATCTTCTGAACTATTATTTTCTAAACTCTCTAATTTAATATCCAACTTTTCGTGGACAGTTTCTTTCTGATTCTCATCCTAGAATCAATCACTGGTAATACTTTTGGAGAGTTGTTACCCTTCCTAGATCGGCTTCAAATGACTATAAATTGGCTTTTGCGTGTTTTGTACAACAGAAAGATTTCTTCAAAGTTTATCATCATTTATAAAAGTCATAACAATTAAAAAAATTGAATTGTCATAATTTGTATATTACTGCTTAATTTCTTATTTTTCTTTTGTTTAAACTTTAGTTTACAGATATTTATTAAACAAAATTTATTATCTAGTATCTGCATTTTGGAAGCTATCCAATATAACAAAAGCATAAACAAAGAAGGCAGAGGATGCTCCCGAAAAGCAAAAATTTCTTGCCTAGGATATGTCGAAAAGGCAAAACTTTCTTAGAAATGAGATATTGACCAGGATCATCAGCGTCAGCTGATGAGGGGAATAGCTCTAAACTGTTTCTAACTGTCGGTGTCCGATAATATATTAATTTGTTTATTTTAATCTTCGCTTTCCTTATCGAAAATTTGAAATTTTCCTCGTTTATCAGGAAAACAATCTAGAAAGGCGAGAAAAGGGACTAAGTTTATGGAAATAGTCTCGAACCTGAGGATTATTGCTAGTGAAAAAAGGACTAAGGAAGCCCGTTCCCTTCCCTTTTCTATTATGTTCATTCACTCCCTCTTGAAATGAGTGTCTGAGCCAGTTTGCGAAGGGGTGGGGGGTGTATTGGTGAAAACTGTAGCCTTTATCTTCTTTCTTTCAAAAGTTTTGCCCTTATAAATTTTATAGGCTTCATTATCCGTGTTCTAACGTAACAGTGAAGTCACCAGGAACTGTTTCTTTTCCATTAGAATGTCACTCGGGCGTCGATGGGCTGTAAGTGATAAAATGACATTACTTTAAATTCATCAATTTAATGGTCCACAGGCCTTTGTTTACCGATTTTTATCCATCTGTCGTTCAAACGAAAAGGTATCCAATTAGCAAGGCGTTTTCTCAGGTTCCACCCTCCCGGTTTTGTTTGTCAGAGATGTTTGCCTGGTAAGCCCGGTTACTATATGGGACCCGCAGGTCGCCAGCTTTTACCCGCCGTCACTTTTCATCTCCAGCGGTTACCTGTCCTCTTCATAGTCAGGTGTTAGTCGTTTCATGGACTTCAATAGGTATACGAGTGGAAATCCAAAGTTTTAATTGAATCTTTTTATCAGGTAGGAACTCTCTATTGGTGCGCGAATTTGTCTCTAGTTTTACGCTTTTTCTATACACGATACTCAGGACTATGGGTGGCTGTTCTGATATACAAGCCACTAAATGAAAAAAAAATCTAGCAAATAATTGAGCTCAAGTTTTCTTGAAAATACTGTATTCTGTTTCGTGGACAAAGTCGTATCGGTGACCCATTTTCAAATCATTCCCTTCGTATTTCTCTTTAATGGTATATCACCCACTCTTCAACTTGTCATGCAATAGCTGCTCTTAGAAAAATTCGGAGGGGGGATATACCCTCGTGCTTTGTCGAAATTTTGTTAAGGATGCAAGGATTGGAAATGATTGTTTTACCATTTTGGCCAGAGTGCTATTGTATATTGTATATTTGTATCATTCTCGGCGGAGAAATTCCCGGTATGCTTTCCTTAAGGATGCTAATAAGATAACTTCGAAGATCACACTGCCTTCCCATGACGAAATTAAAACAGTTCAAAATAGGGATGAAACCTTTTAATTGACAGTGAACAGATATAAATTTTTTTAACTGGATATTTCGAACACATATACAGTGTTCATCATCAGCAGTAATCTTACTGCTGATGATGAACACTGTATATGTGTTCGAAATATCCAGTTAAAATTTTTAAAATCTGTTCACTGTCAATTAGCAGGTTTCATCCCTATTTTGAACTGTTTTACTTTTGTGATGCTAATAAGCATTGTGGTAAACCACAATATTTGGCTAATTTGAAAAATGGGTAGAAAGGGGTTGTTTTAAAGCTATTCTTTTTTTGTTTTCAGTTAGTATTTTACTTAGAATAGTAAATTCATGTGTAAATTCAGTCACTAAAGTATGTGTCTGTATTATAAGCAGACGGAGAATTATTTTTTAGTAGGAGGGGGGGTGGGACTAAGTCCGTAGAGTAAAGCTTAAGTTGAGGCAGAGATTTGAAAAGGGTCCTCTGCTAGAAAAGAGCAATATTTTTCTGGGGGTTATTAACTTTCTCCTTTTTTCGGTCTATTTAAGGGGTAGACATCCATCCTGAAATCTATCACCTCAGTAGGTACTCATGCTTCCTTAGCTATTAACAGAGTCACTCCCACCTAACCGCCTCTCCTCGACCCCACTACGCCCAACCAGAAAAAAATCCCCCTGAAAATGTCTGTACACTTCCCAATAACCATTACTATATGTAAACAACGGTCAAAGTTTGTAACTTGCAGCCCCTCCCCCGGGGCTGTGGGGGAGTAAGTCACCCCCAAAGACATAGTTATTAGGTTTTTAGACTATTGCTGAACAAAATGGATACCTAAAAATTTTGATCCATTCACTTAGGGAAAAAATGAGCGTGGGAAGGGGCCTAGGTGCCCTCCAATTTTTTGGTCACTTAATAAGGGCATGAATTTTTAATTTCAGTTAGAATGAGCCCTTTTGCGGAATTCTAGGACCAATAGGTGGATACGATCACCCCTGGGAAAAATAAAAAAAATTCCTTTATTTTTATAAATAGGAGTTTGAAAATTTTACAGTTGGGTTCTCTGATACACTGAATGCGATGATGTGATTTTCGTTAAGATACTATGACGTTTAGGGGTTTTTTCCTCCTATTTTCCAAAATTAGGAAAATTTTCTCAGGATAGTAACGTTTGATAGGTAAGAATGAAGTTGATGAAACTTCACTAGGATATAACCTCTATGCTGTTGAATTTAGTAGCTAGAAGAATTTACTTAACTGTTATTTAATTTACTTCATAAAGTGGAACCTCATTTTGTTAAATTGTGGGAATATATATATATATATATATATATATATATATATATATATATATATATATATATATATATATATATATATATATATATATATATATATATATATATCATCCTCTGACAACACATTAAAACAGAGCTTCTCAAAATTTGATGTGACCTAAAGATAAATGCTATATTTACTAACTTGACAAAACGTTTTTTAAGTCTTTGTATGGTTTAAAAACTAGGAGGTCATCGTTTGTCATCTTATGTATTTGTTAAGCCGAACAAATTGCGAAAATTATCTATGTTATCATGCTTGAAAAACTCACTGATATTTTGAGAAATTAATTTTGACCCGTTGATAACCATTTGTCAACTTGACCTTTTAGCCACTTGAGATGGCATGGGGCAAAGCCTCTTTGCAATTTGAGATGAAAAGGTTATTAAAAGTATGGCTGATATTTGTTAGTAGACTGTCTGCTATCCATATGTAAAATGGTCAGCTTACTCAAACTGTCTTTTGTTTCATTTTACTGCTCTGCTCTCAAGAAGCTTCTTCTGATAGTCGGCCAATGTATTTTTGGAGTACATTATTGTGTCTGAAGCGAACTGTCTTCATTTTTTTTCTTTTTAATGAAGAAAGAATCAAAAGTACATATCACCTAAGATGGCACACAATATGCAGAGGATGTTGGGGGTTGGGGTTGAGGAGGCTCTTGTCCCGGGCAAAGAAGTTTTAGGGGCGCAAACTTTCAAATAAATAATCTAACAGCTATAATCATTTTGTAATTTTTGATTATTTTTTTTATTAAATTGGAGTAGAATGTGCAATCAACAAATGAAAACAATGAATAATTTATTGATCGGAATTTTGTGGGAGACAGGTAGAGGGGTAGTTAATCAACAGTTTTCCCCAGGCGCAAGAGAGGCCAAAACATGTTGTAAAGTGGGGAATTTGGTTTACTCCTTGCTCTAACAATAATACTCTTTATTTTCTTCTGTTCCTCGTAAAATCTTAGATTACTTTATGTATACATCGAGATAAGTTATTACCATTTATTCCAAACGAACAAAAACATATATTTGGTAAATGTCAAAACTTTTTCTTTATTTTATTAAGAGCTGCATTGTCGTTTTGTGCTGAATTTGGACATATCTTTTTAAATAAGTTCCACTATGCCCTATGAAAATCACCCATTTTTCAAAACTTACTGAAGAACTTTTTCTGGATTAATGTACAAGAGTTTATTTCGTTTGTTCATTTAAGTGGAAAATCCCCCCATCCCTCCTAAAAAAAACTTTGGGCAGGTTTTTTATATGAAAAAATATTTTTATTTTTTTCAATATGAATTGAAATTTGAAAAAAATTGAAATTTGAAATATTTGAAATATTTCATTATTTCACCCATGAAGTACAACTAAATTTTTATATGACTGTTGCTCAATACTTTGAGTTAATATCGCCCATCTACTTAATTTTTGTGTTTCTATGCGCTGTAAGTAAAGTTAAGTTTTTAGGTAAATAACCTCATAAAAATTGTCACTGATCTTTCTTCTTTTTTTCTTAAAAGCATGTCTCTGGAAACCCTAGAACCGATGATGATCTTTCTTTCCATTGTTTGTTCTTTCTCTTCTTCCCTGCCTTGAAAATTTACTTTAGTATTGAATTTCGTAATTCAAAGTAGTTGAACAGTAAAAATTAGATTACTTCTACCAGAAGGGTGTTTCTCCCGGTAGCTAACCGCCAGACGAAACCCTAATTTAATAAGTTTGAATTACTCCTATATAGACTACTGTTTAAGCCCCTGTCATGCAAACGTCTGAAGTTAGAACTCCCTCTGTTCCGCCGTTGAAATATTTAAGATTGAAGTGTTCTAAGATTTTGGACTCAGCTCTTGCTAATTTTATGACTGTATTCGATTTAAGTAATTGAAAATAGTGTTGCAGAGTCACGCTTCTCCGCTAGACGAGTGGAAATGTTGTTTCTGTTGATGCATGTTGTTCCACTCATTTTCGTTTTCCTGCTTTGGCCTTCCGTTACTCTGTCAAAGATATCTTGATTTGAATTTGCACCGGAATTATAAAGAACTGAGAAAAACTACAATGATGCTACATTTTTGCTTTAGCTCAAGTGGGAAACGGATTATGTTTTTTTTTCTAATTGATAAGATTATATGAATGGAAAAAAAATAATCTAAACTGTAAAAAGTTTTACTTGAAGTCTAACTGATGCAGGCACGTACGCAGGATTTTTTTTTTCAGGGGGGCCAAAACCTTCGAAACAGCAGATATAAAGTAGCACTTGTTTTTATTTAGCAATGCAAAAAGCACGTATATCGGAAAATAAAGATTAACTTTAATCTGTAGTATTGTAGCGGATGGGGGAAAGAAGACTGAAGCCTCAAAAGTACGTTTTAGGCTCAGGTTATGTTCATAGCGATTTAGAACCAGTGATTAATCTATTATATCCCACTGAAAGGGAAATTTTAACAGGAAATTGAAAGGTTTAACAGTGCAATATGGGTGCTGTGGGGGGGGGGGGTAGTTCTTCTATTGTAAAAACGTAGATTTTAATGAAAAATTATAGTTTCCAAATTGATCCATTAAAAGCTGTACTTTATCCTGAAAAGGGTGGATAAACGCCATAATATCAAGGATAATTCTATTTTGCTGTGGAAAGCAAACTCTCTTTACAAAAAAAAATAATAACAGTACAATTGCTAATTACTTTAAAGAGGGTAAAAAGTTAGACAGAAAATGGGTTAATAATTGGGCAGTGACTTGACCGGATAATTGCATGCTGTAAAATCCTCCAAAAAAGGCTTCACACATGTATCTAGATTCTTAATAAATGTCCTACTTTTGCCAGAAATCCCATGAAACCATGGGGAAATCAAACATTTCACAAAGTTTCGGGGGGGCCGAAGGCTCCCCTCCCCCCTGCTTACTTGCCATAACTGATGTTATTTTGGGTCTTATGACTTTAAAATTTTATTTGTTTCAATATCTAAATGTAACTTTTGCCCTTGGTAATAAAAAGCCAATTCGCAATAATTTTCTTACTGATAGCTAGATTCAGCAAGCGATAATTTGAAATAGTCAGATTTTTCAAAAATTGTTCTGTTTGTCCAAAAAATTCTGATCAAATGTGCGCTAGATAAATCTTGGCATTAGCAAAATCTCACTGTCAATCGGCCTTAAGCTATTGTGGGACAATTGTCTTTCCATGAGCAGTGTCATTGTAAGTAACTGCGCTCTCCGATATGATATGCTTATCTATGCATCGACGATGCGCATATTTTAAACTCTACTCACTTTCAAGCGGTAAAATACAGTTGTGAAAAACGAACCTTAAATTTTATTTGGAGTACTTTAAATATGTTTAATCCCCAACAAATTAACTCCAATAATTCCATTGTGAATAAATACATACATGCACTGGCAGATCCAAGGGGGGCCGGAGGAGGGGGAAGCTCCCCTAAGATTTTTCTGGCGCCCTCTTATCATTTTCTTTCTCTTTTTTACTCTTTTTTAGAATAAATTTGTCAATTTGGTCAATCATTGGCATCTTTGTCACAACTCCTTCCCAAGATTTTGCTCATTGGTGCCCTTATCTCATTTGGCCTCCCCCAAGATTTCGCTCATTGGTGCCCTTGTCACATTGGGCCTCCCCCAAGATTTTTCTCATTGGTGCCCTTGTCACATTGGGCCTCCCCCAAGATTTTGCTCTAGATCCGCTCCTGCATACATGTAGTACATTCTGCATTACAACACAGAGTACGTTACTACTCTGACCCGAATATTTTCTTGTTGGGAATTTCTAAGGGATAGTTGAGCAAAAATTTAAAGTTTGTGGCGGAAATAACTTGTGCTGCTTATAGTAGACCACTATATACAGGCCCAACATGTTTTCAGTGTGTTCTCAACAACAAAACAACAACCTGTGTTCTCAACAACAAAGAAAAAGTCAGGTCAACTTCGTATTTTCAATATTCTTTGAAAAACGAACTGTTTAGAATTCAGAATCTACAAAGATGAACACACTGTATATCACCTTTTATTTTTAACTCAGCACCATCAATTAATATTTTCACTGGGCAAAAATATGAGAAGTAGCATTATTTCGAAAGATTGATTAGTGTCAATTTCATTTATCTTTATGATAGGGGAACCATATAATTTTTTAGGAGGAAGTCGATTTAAAATGAAATCTTTTTTACGTTATGTTTGATTCACCTATTTTTTAACATGTTTTAGTTTACCTATTTTTAACATGTTTTATGGAGGTATGATTCTCTGTCAGGCATTTGCGCATAATTTTTTTTTCGGAGGTAGGGTCAACGTGAGAAAAAAAACTTATTCGATAATACGAATGAGAATTGTCCAGAAATTTTTGAAGATATAGAATTTCAGAAGGTTGTCCTAACCCCCCTCCCCCCCATCGTACGGCCCTGATCCTCCCAAGTCATAAAATAAATATTTTAGAAGTTTCAGCGTTGCAGAGAACTTGTACATGCTAGATGAAGTGATTGAACTAGGTGCATTTTTTATTTTAGCCAAAAACAAGTTTGTGAAATTATAACTTTTCTATGATGGGTAGAAGAGGTATAGGCCTACCCTGTGTATATGCTTAGACTACCCTGTGTATAAGCATAGACTACCCTGTATATATGCATAAGGATGATGGAAAGACACAGTGTTTGTTAAACCTGAACCCGAATGCGAAATAAAAATACATACTGTTATTTGTTGAAGATGAAGAGTAGCCATGTGTGTAGGAATTTATTTTGGGTTGGAGGCCCAAATTTAAAAAGAAGTTAAATATCTGAAGAATGTATGAAATAATAATGAAAGCCACAGTATACATTACGTCGGGATCTGTGAAAAAAGATTTGCGATATTTTAGTTACGAATGGTCAAGAGCAAAATATGCAAAAAACTTATTTCGGAAGAACGCGAAAAAATCGAAAAAAGTAGAAATCTCCACGTTTAGGAGCGAGGCCAGCCCCAAACGTCCTCCAAATGGATCATTTTCAAGCTAAAAAGTCCGAAACTGGAATTATGCGGAGCTGTGTTTTTGGACCTTTCAGATCCCTAGGTAAGGCAGTAGACTGAGCCTTTCAAAACTTAACCGCATTTATTTGAGTACCAAACTGGAATGTGCATGAATACTTATTGGCTCCCTAGTAAAGCAAAAAAAGGAAATCAGAGCAATTAATAATTCAGATAGTTCTTAGAATTCAATTACTCGTATAGTTTCTTCTATTATGCAATCAATTCTTAAATTTTCATTCACTTTTGGTCAATTTCTCATTTTGACTCTTGCTTGAAGCAATGTTTAAATTTGTATTACAGTAACGTTTTTCCTCGGATCATTATTTCTAGTCTTCATCAAATATTTATCATTCGTATTGATCCCGTGGTTTTGCCTGTTGCATTATTAATATGGAGTCATTATAGATTACAACAGAACTCTTGTTATCCTAATGAAGCTGCAATTTAGAAACTAGTAAGGTTCAGCAGCAGTTTGTTTTTTTATGGCTGGTTGCGCTGACCTTGGTTGACAGCACAATGGGCACCCAATATCGGATTATTGCTTCTTCTACGGGAGCTTTTTATTACAGACTAAAGTCGTACGGTTGTTGAAACAGAAGGATTTAACAGATCTAACTTAGTCAGGTTATCTTAAGGTTCGACTCTTTGTAAGGCATAGTCATGAGCTTTGTTAAGCTAAGCTTCGATGCTTTAAGCGGCCCTTGTGCAAGCTTTTCCACATCACGATCGTTAACAACATCTAATTGATGATGCTATGAAACTATTTTATCAGCGATATATGGTACATACGCAGGATTATTTTATTGGAAGGGGGCATGGGGTGATCTCTCCTTGTTTACGTCTCTGTGTGGTACACTTGATTATCCCATGCAAAAGATAGATAATTCCCAAGAAAGACCAGTGCGTCGAATGATTCCAAACGACCAGTGGCCTTAGATCTATCTTTAGCGAGAAATGGTCTTAAACCTCAAAAAGCCTGTAGTTGGTACATTGTGCTCTTGTTGCATCTAACATGTTCAAATTGTGTAGGTGGTTCAACGACGTACCCGAGAGAGAAGTGTGTCGTGGCGTGTCCTTCCTCTCGTGATATCGATGTATCTTCTGGATTCTTTATATTTTGCCCATAGAATTTTCCTATGTTTGATGGGTTTTTGAAATTTGTCCCTCCCCTTTCAAAAAAAGTTCTTGTGTACATGCCTGAAGTATAATGCTGCAGTTCAATCAGTATTAACAGACATTTATATTTTCTGGTTGATCCTCTTAGTGAAACGTTATTGTGAATTTTGTAGTTTGCAGTTCACATTTGGTTGTTGTACAGGTCAGAAAAGGCACTTGGACAGATATTTTGCTTCAGAAGGACGGGAACAATGCTTCAAAAAAACCAAAAATAGACGAAATTATATCGAGCAATCGGAGGAATTGTATGAAAATCTTGACATTTCGTTGGAGGTGATGAGTCACTGGTAAGGGCTTTATTAAGGGCAGACCGAAATCCGAAAAAAAACAAAATGTTTTTGCATATTAAATCGTCAATATTTCCCTCAGAAATCCTCCTCCTGGTGCGGGTTAGACATCGCAGTCAATATGTAAACAAAAACTGCACCCCTATGTTTTTGAACTGGTTAAGTGGAAACTTACAGAATATCTTAAAACATTAGAAAGAGTTGTGAATTCTGGTTTTAGTGAAATAGACCTCCGTATTCAGCTATGTTGTTCTCGGTGATAGCGGGTGCCAAATTGAAAGAATAAGCGCAAGAAAAATGAGCTTAAAAACGTGTAGTTTTCCTTCTGAGGTTTAGTTTTCTCTGGGAGTCTTAGCTACTGAAACGTCTATTCGGTGCCCTATGCTCCAGCTATGAAACTGGGAGATCTTTATCTTTTTATTGTCTTTGGGAATCAAGAAATTGCTAGTGTTCAAATTTTTACGAGCGAAAAACGTTGTCAAATTGAACGAATTAGCTTTCCTTATTTATTTTCACGGTTTAACGCGGCAACACTGACAAAAATGTGGTAGTGTCCTAAAAAGTTTATAATTTTACAACATCAAAAGGAACAATCTTAGGAAATCGAGGTTTTCAAGTATAATTGCACATAAGATCGGAACAGGGAAAAAGCAAATTTTCATTCTGAGGTCCCTGGTGTTCCAACTGTTAGCCACTCTGTAATTATTAGTAATAATATAAGTTGCGGGAATTCGATGTTTTAAGCTCTTAAAACTCTGTGCCTCCTTTTTATATACCAAAAAAATTCTTATGTATGTGCCTATTTATTCTCATCTGTATAATCAATTGTTCTCGACATACTCATTTATTTTTTAATACTAATTAAAATCTGCTCATAATCCTTCTTCACTAATTATTTGCTTTATTTCAACTAAGCACAATTATTGAACTCCAAATCTTGATATGTTTCTCTGCAGCTTCTTGTTAGTAATTAAGGGGCATGACAGAATTGTTTAGTTGCTACTTCAGATTGCGCTGAAAGTTAATTCCAGCCTTTCCCCATGTTTTCAGTAGTTAATCATTGCTATAATTGCAGGTGTGTGAAGGACGGGGTGTTATGTGTCACGAAAGTCTTTTTTTCCTAGACAGACACAAGTGTTCCTCCTGTTTTTGGTGTCTATTTGTTTTGCAGGTGTTTTCATTCATGGGTGATTATTAAAAAAAAACATTTATGCTTTAATATTGATTTGTGTGATGTTTCCTGGTTAATAGAAATTAATAAAAACCATATTATAATACTTTTAATTTATGATATTTTTATTTGCTTATTTTGTAATGTAGACTACCCAGTTTATCATAGGCGCACAACAAATATTCATGGATGAGAATATATATATATATATATATATATATATATATATATATATTGAGGCTTATATATATATTATACATTAGTATGTTTGAAGGCTTTTTGTACATAAAATATTCAATTTTCACAATGTCACAAGTAGGTGAACAGGGCTGCCGAACTGTCGGCTAGAATTCTTATCCCTTTTTTGTCGTTTGGCATTTGCTTCCAGATCTAAAAGAGATTATATATGAGATACTATGTATAACCTAAAAATGATAATATTAACCAAAACAACAATTACATTTGCGAACACTTTTATGTCATTAATTTTTCAACGTTCATTGCGATCCGAAATTTATTTTTTCTTAATTAAAAATGAACTGTTGTTGGTTTTAAAAAAATGTTCTTATAATATTGTGAATTTTATTCTGAAATGTAGTAATTTCCAAATAATGGCAAGGAAAGGGGTGGCATAATCCGAAATAGCCTACTATTGAGGCTCATTTGGTCTAGAATCAAGATGGTAAGAAAAAAAAAATATTTGTGGAGGAAGCCTAAAAACCCGTGATAGAATTAACTTAGGAGAATATTCAAGTACACATCAATCTGAAAATGTGTGTTAAGGAAATTCTTCTGTGTCATTTTTAAATGCTCATTGCGGTGTAAAAATTTGTATCCAGGAAAACGGATAAGACAAATTGCGGTATTCAAACAAGGAAACTTCCTGTACTGTACTCTCGGTTCTTCCCTCCCCTTTTATCATTGATGAATTTTCAAACGCAAATATGCCTGAGTCTATTTACCTTTGTGATAAATTTTTCAGCAGTATGTTGACATTCAACATAGTGATGTGCATGCCTCTTTGGAACAAGATGAACGGACTGAACTGCTCGCCAGAATCCAAGACTTGACAAGATTACTGGAGAAAAGATCAAGTAAGCCTTTTCCCTTTTCTCACTTTACATATTTTAACCGTGGGCATTCATACTCCTTGGGGATAAGAGATCTGGGCACTAGCCCTTAAGTTCATTAGTGGATTAATCTGTATTTAGGTTAGTACGTGAGTGGGTCCAAAGTTAAAGGGGTAGACTATACGACAATATCGTAAAAATGGCTGGGTTCTTTGGTGGGTGGGTATGAAGAGAGATATTATCTCCTCCCCCCCACCTTAGAAATACTAAAACTTACACAATTTTAACATTATTTTATATATTTTTCATGCAATTTCCTTTTTTGAGTTTTGTTTTGTTTTTAACAACATTAAATAAAAGAAGTTTTTTCAACTGAAAGTAAGGAGCAACATTAAAAGTTGAAACGAACAGATATTAATCCGTATATGAAAGGGGCTGTTCCCTCCTAAACGCCCCGCTCTTTACGCTAAAGTTTGACCCTTTCTCACAACTCTACTTTTTAATACAAAAAAAAAACTTTATCGAAAAGAGCGGGGCGTTTAAGAGCGAACAGCCCCTTTCATATACGGAGCAATTTCAGTTCGTTTTAAGTTTTAATGCTGCTCCTTACTTTCAGTTGAGAAAACTTGTTTTTTTATATTTAATTTGTGAACGTTTTTGAAATAATGCATGTTTTGATTTTGGCTCTCAGCACATGAATAATTTAAACGAAATTTGCATATTAATTATTTTGTGGCTAAATGGCTTTCTCATAGTTTTGATCAGACGATTTTGGGAAAAAAGAAATGGGGTAGGAGGCTTTTTGCCCTCCAATTTTTCGGTTACTTAAAAAGGCAACTAGGACATTTTTACGATTGTTTTTATTAGTAATAAATATACGTAACTTACATAACAAGCTTCTACATTCGCGTATTCTTATTACTTATATGAGGGGGTTCGCCCCCTCGTCAATACCTCGCTCATTACACTAAAGCTTAAATTGTATCCCAATTGTTTAAGAATGACCACTGAATTCCAAAGGTCGTAGAATAAATAGTTGAAATTACAAAAAAAATACTTTAGTGTAAAGAGCGAGTTATTTAGCAGGAGAAGAACCTCCTCATATGTGCAATAGTTTCTGGTCATTTTAAGTTTTAATGTTGCTCTTTACATTCAGTTGAAAAACTTACATATTTATATTTTCATTTTTTTTTTTAAAGAATGCTAGAAAATCCTGCACCCTCTTCATGGAATTTCTCTTCCCCCACGATAAATTCTCCATGGAAAGGTCATTCTACGTAAGCCCCCACCCTCGACCCTCCTCTGCCGAACCAGAAAAAATCTCCCTGAAAACGTCTGTACACTTCCCAATAACCATTTCTATATGTCAAAGTTTGTGACTTGCAGCCCTTCTCCCGGGGACTTTGGGGGAGTAAGCCATCCCCAAAGACATAGTTATTATGTTTTTCGAATATGCTGAACAAAATGGACATCTCAAAATTTTGATCCGGTGACCTTGGGGGAAAATGAGGGTGGGAGGGGCCTTGGTGTCCTCCATTTTTGGTCACTTAAAAAGGGCACTAGAACTTCTAATTTCCGTTAGAATGAACCCTTTTGCGACATTCTAGGACCACTGGGTCGATACGATCACCTCTGGGGAAAAAACAAATAAACACGCACCCGTGATCGGTCTTCTGGCAAAAAAAAAAAACAACAACAAAATTCGGCATTTTTATAGATAAGCGCTTGAAACTTCTACAGTAGGGTTCTCTGATATGCTGGTGTGATTTTCGTTAAGATAATGTGACGTTTAAGGGTTGTTATCCCCTATTTTCCAAAATAAGGCACATTTTCTTTGCTTCTCAGGTAGACACAAATGGTCTATTCTTAGCATTTCAAACCCATCTTTCAGAATTTACTACAAATGCTTAATAAAATTTCCGGCGAAGAATACATTTATCTTAAAATAGACTGACATTTAGAGTTAGGACACGCAGAATTGAATATCCATTGAAAAAAGTGTTCTGAATTTGGGCCTTTTATTCAAGACCCAGTATTCAAATATAAGAGGATTCATACTGAAACTGAGGTTCCACGTTTTAATTATTTGCGTAAGTTTGGTGTCTGATATTCTGACACTTCGCTGTTTCAATAAAAATATGTTTTTGTCTACAGATATACTTTAAATTAAAAGCTTGCGAAGACACCGCTTCGAAAAGTAGTTCATCCATTTGAATTTATTTAATTTTTTAATCTTGTAAACTTATCCAGAAGTTTTACCATATCCAAACGTCGCGGAGAATTTAAAAAACTGAATAATTGATTTCTTAATTCGTAAAAATTCTCTTGCCACGGTTTTTATGCATTTTTAATTTGTGAAAGTTATGGTTTAAGAGTCCCCCGCGCTGAGAATCCCCCCTCACTGTAAAGTTGCTTGCGGACGATTCAGCCTGAAAAACTTTGGTTTAAATTTTTTGATTTGAATAAGACTCTAATCACTAATCGGGTTCTTGATCACTCTAGAAATGCCCCCTTCCGTGTAAATTAATTCCCAGAAATCAAAACACGCAGAATATAGCCCCCGGATAATTCCACTGGAACATCTCTGCATTAAAAATTGATAGAAACCGTAATACTTCCGGGCCGGTACTTATGTTTTCAATATTGTAGTCTTTGTCGTTAAAATTCTTATAATATTCAATGCAACTACTACTAATACTACTAACAACTCATTGCAGCATCAAACCGCCTGAGTCCAACACAACTACGCACGCTCCTCTTCCATTCCAATTTATTCAAAGTCTCCCTCTATACACCCTCCCAGGAAGCTTTTTAGATCCTTCTTTTTGACATCTTCCCACTCCAATCGTTGACGACCTGCTTTCCGTTTAGCCCTAGACAGTGAAATTTGCAGATGATCTGGGGTGAAAAGTTTTTCTTAGTGCACTTTCGTTTCAAAAAGACTTTAATTTCTGATTGTTTTTAAAAGCATGCCTTTTTCCCAGCAAAAATTCAGCAAAAGGGTGTTTTCCAGCAAATTTTGTTTTGGGGGGAGGGGTACAAAAACACTTTTTAAAATGCATCAAAAATGTGAAATTGATATCTACTCCCTTACGATTTCTCGTCTACACTGTTATTATTAAATTAAAGAATAACACTAAACCCCTAATGAGCAGGATTTATTCTGTAAAGGAGGAGGACTGTCCCTTCCTCATCCACGCATCCATCTCAGGGTCGCAGAAACTTTGGAGTGTGCTCATTGGATCAGAAATTGAGATTTCTAGTCCTTTGCATGGGGGTGAAATTTTTCGGGGAGAGGGGGATCCATGAAGGGCTATTTTCTGCGAGGGATATTTTCTGTAGGGGTGTGGGTATTTTCCAGGGGGTTTAACACCGGCCACCGAAAAAGGACAGGCAAAGATAAAAATAAAAACGCTAATTTTTTCAATAAAAAATACGTGTCAAGCGAGACATGTTCAATGCCGATAAAAAACCAAAAAAGAACGAAAACGTCTAACATCAAGAAAAAAAGGGATTGCGACTAATCAAGTGAAGAAGAGAAGGTGAAATCTGAATTTTTCGTCATTAAAACTAGAAGTAATTAAAATCTAACCTGTATTAGACCGGGCTCTTATTGCCTGGGTTTGGTTGGAGTAGCTTAAATATATTTGGTTTGCTTTTTTGTGCGGGAGGGGGGTCAATTGTTTTTGACTTGCCTTTCTTTTAAATGTAATTTCTAGTTTTCTTATCTCTTCTTGCATTGTTCTTCTGGTTTCGTATTGCTTTTATTTTTATTCTTTTGTTGTATTCATATAAATTAATAAAGCATAATGAATATGTGTGTTGTAGCATAAATGCAAACGAACATACAACATCTACTAATATCAATGTACCGTTCACAGCAAATTTAGTTTCACTGTAAACAAGAATTTAGCTACTGCCTCCTTTCCTAACTTTAAAAATCTAAAGCCAACTGCGCCATTGGCGCTTTACTGAAAGTGAATTACATTAAAAATATTCTCTTTTCCAGTTATTACAGCATTGAAATGAAAATACATATTACACCATTCAAATTTAACTTATTCAATTTTGCTTATTATAAAAAGAATTTACTTTTTCAATTTTATTTATTCAAGTAGAAATAAACCTTTAACCTCCTCATAGTACATTACCCGCGAAATTTGTGGCAAGAAAATATTTCTCTTTGTACTATAAACATATCAAACTGTTCGTGGTAACGAACTGTAGAAAGGAACGACCCGGCTCAATAGTAACCGAAACTCTAAAAAATGGAGGGGCTTTTCCTCCTCAACGTCCCGCTCTTTACGCTAAATTTTCTTACTGTTTTAAAAAGTAGAGTTAAGAGAAAGTCAAACTTTAGCGTAAAGAGCGAGGCGTTGAGGAGGAAAAGCCCTTTCATATCCGGAGTAATTTCTGTTCCTTTTAAGTTTTAATGTTGCTCCTTACTTTCATTTAAAAAAAAACTTCTTTTTTTGTTTAATTACAATAAGATGCCTACTGGTAAAGAAATTTTCACTCACTACGCCCCTGCGTATGTAGGTGTAATCGATGAAATCAGGTCCCAATCTGGGTTTTTTGATAAAGTACGTTCTGACTATAACTGTCTTGTCGGACATGTGTCTGGGCATAAAAATCCAGCTAGACATACATGTGAATACCGGCTGATCAATATTAGATTTCCCTGTGTTAGATCTGAAAGATGTAGATTTGCGATAAGTTATCAGATACCCTTTGTTGCAAATAGACTAAGGGTTTCAAAATAAATCGAAGACTTGACTAGCTGATCTTCAAAAAAAAGCTTAAGGAAGGTGATTTTTTCCCATAATGGTGTAACAATTTAATAAGTTGTTTTTGATCTTGTTGTATTTTTTCGGAACGCTAGGCACCCTCTCTAATCAAACAGTTCGTGGTAACGTGGTATAGCAAAACAAGTTTCAAGACAGGAATACATTTATTGTTTCACATTCAGAGTTAAACATGTCTAGAAAAATCAAACAGTTCGTGGTAACGAACTGTAGTAAGGAGCGACCCGGCTCAATAGTAAACGAAACTCTAAAAAACGGAATTTTGATACTAAAAGATACATCAAAAGAATCGGATTTTTATGCTTATTTTAAATATATAAGTTTCGTCAAATTTAGTCTTTGTCATCAAAAGTTACGAGCCTGAGAAAATTTGCCTTATGTTGGAAAATAGGGGCGAACACCCCCTAAAAGTCACATAATCTTAACGAAAATCACACCATCGCATTCAGTGCATCAGAGAACACTACTGTAAAAGTTTCAAGCTCCTATCTACGAAAATGTGGAACTTCGTATTTTTTGCCAGAAGACCGATCACGGGTGCGTGTTTTTCTTTTCTTTCCAGGGGGTCATCATATCGATCGAGTGGTCCTAGAATGTCGCAAGAGGTCTCATTCTAACGGAAATTGAAAGTTCTAGTGTTCTTTTTAAGTGACCAAACGAATTGGAGGGCAACTAGGCCCCATCCCAGGCTCATTTTTTCCCAAAGTCAACGGATCAAAATTTTGAGATAACCATTTTATTCAGCATAGTCGACAACCATAATAAATATGTCTTTGAGATGACTTACTCCCCCACAGTCCCCAGGAGAGGGGCTGCAAGTTACAAACTTTGGCCAGTGCTTATATACAATAATGGTTATTGGGAAGTGTACAAACGTTTTTCAGGGGGATTATTTTGGATTGGGGTGGGGTTGAGGGGAGGGGTCTATGTGGGAGGATCTTTCTTTGGAGGAATATGTCATGAGGGAATTCAATGAAAGGGCGCAGGATTTTCTAGCATTATTATAAAAAAAAACAATGGAAAAATAAATATGAAAAAGTTTTTTCAACTAAAAGTAAGGAGCAGCATTAAAACTTAAAATGAACAGAGATTATTGCGCGTGTGAGGGTTTCATCTCCTAAATAGCTTGCTCTTTACGCTAAAGTATGTTTTAGTAATTTCAACTATTTATTTTACTGTCTTTCTGATTCAGGGGTCATTCTTACAGAGTTGGAACAGAATTTAAGCTTTAGTGTAAAGAGTGAGGTATTAACGAGGGGACAAAACCCCCTCATATACATAATAAAAATATAAGTATATAAAAGTTCGTTACGTAAGTTATTTTAAGTTACGTATATTTTTTTTCTAACAAAAACGTTCGTTAAAAATTAAAGGTTCTAGTTGCCCAAGTAACCCAAAAATTGGAGGGCAATCAGGCCTCTTCACCCACCCTTTATTTTCTGAAAATCGTCTGATCAAAACTAAGATAAAGCCATTTAGCCAAAAAAGAATTAATATGCAAATTTCATTTTAATAATTTATGTGCGGAGAGCCAAAATCAAACATGCATTAATTCAAAAACTTAAAACATTAAACTTGTGCCACATTAAAACTTAGAACGAACAGAATTTACTCCGTGTATGAAAGGGGCTGCTCCCTTCCCAACTTCCCGTTCTTTGGCTAAAGTTTGACTCTTTCTCTCAATTTTACTTTATTAAACAGTAAAAAAACTTTATCGTAAAGAGTGGGGCGTTGAGAAGGGAGCAGCCCCTTTCATACACGGAGTAATTTCTGTTCGTTTTGATGTGGCTCCTTACTTTCAGTTAAAAAAAATAGTTTTTTTTTCAAAAAGCTTTGAAAAAGAAACTATAAATGTGTTATAATATCAGTTCCTACCTAACTTTTTCTTTGAACTTCACCACGAACTACGTTCTCTCTGATAGCTTTTGTATAGCCACAAATTCGTGTCCAGATAGTTAATATACCGGACTACAAGTAGTTTATTATACCTTCTTGAAAGCAATTCACTCTCAACAATTTTAATGCCATAATATGGAGAATACCCAATGCTACGCTTAAGTGGCATTAAATTCAAGTAAATTATATGTTGTTCAACCTGTGCCTAATCCACTGTGCTTCGGCATAGTAGGTTTCATCAATGAATAGACATGAATCTTGCTAATACCAGTGGATAATTTGGCGTTAAATTATGTTAATGTAAACAAATGAACAAAAGAAACGTAAATCAACATGGGACAAGCCAGGGCAGCACAAGATCAACGGTAGTAGGCACGTGCGTTTTAATTTATTTCGGAAGATGAAAATATTTCGTCGAAATGACAATGATTTGTATGTTAAAAGAAATAATGGGAAAGTACCGTAGATGCCGTGAGTATTACAAAGTTATGGTATGGACACATTTTTGGACCTCCGGCTCACGTTTTTTGGAGAAGGTGCAAGATTAAGGCCATGGAGATACACAACGGGGTGACACGAAGAAATTTTCCCTAAGACCTGCCAGGAAGGTCCTTCCAAAAATGGCTTTGAAAATGTCATGTTTGATTTCGATCCCCTCTTTAATAAAAATTGTCTGAAACAGGCCTTCGACTCAAGGTCTGTGTTTGCCTATGATCAAAGGCCTAGGTTTCAAGACATGCCGTCGTAGAGGAAGAGGGATACATCTTGCACAGAGTAAAAGCGTATCTTGTAGCCTAAAAGGTTTGATAATGCGTTTTTTTGGTGTTCTTTGCCTGTGGAAAAAGGTTATGATGTCCTCTTTCAGGCTTGGACCCAGTGTCGTTCCTGGGGGGGTAATCTGGGAAGTTATTCCGCGTGTAGCGGCTGGGGAAATTGCTCCCTTTGGTCCGCTAGTTCACTGTCATTCGGCTTTTTTTGCTTATATTTTAGTCAGAAGGAGGGCGCTGTAATTGATTTTGCCCCTGGCACCACAAACCCTAGGAACGGCCCTACTTGGGCCTTTGTGTATTTTTGGTTAATGCCGTACTAAATATGTTTAATAAAAGTTAGATTTTGTAATATTTAGAAAGCAATAGTGTTTTTTTCCAAAAATCGTTTTTTCCTGATGGTCTGGTAATTGTTGTCTAAAACGGTTTTTATTTAGATGCATAGTAAGAGCCCTTCCCCAAAGAATCCCTTGATGCCATGTCCTAAGTCTTCTTACCTTTTCCATCATAACCTTTCCCTCACTGCATTCGTTAAAAGATAAAACAAAGTAAAGAAGGGCACTTGTCAATCTTTTATTATTTTTTTTTTCTTTTCTTCAACCAGTTATTCGAGAGTTTGATTTGTGCTAGAAAATTTTAAAAAAGCAGTGGTAACTGTTGTTCCTTCTCATAAGCTTATAATTCTGACTTTTTTGTATTATATACTGTGGATTTTGCAAATGACTTTCTCATAAGATTAACTACATTTGGCTAGGCAGGTGGGGGCAAGCTAATTCATTTATAAACGAAGTTCTGTTTATATTGATTATAGTTCTGTTTATATAATTATTGTGTATATTGCCTAGCTAATGAAAAAAAAATATTAATTCACGCTTTTACAATTTTTTCATATTTCCCTCAAGTTAAAGTTTTTTATCTCTTTATCTTTTTTCAATTTTTATTTTAAGACTGATTGACTAGTTTTTATGTAAAAAAAAAAAAGGAAAAAGAATATACTGGTCTGCTTTTCTAAAAAAAAAAACAACTGAAATAGAGTCGTCAAACCAATTCTATCAGGAGTTGGGGAGGAGATAAACCTTGAGTTTAGCCAGAAGCCAAAACTGATTTTAAACTGACATTTTAAAGGTATATAGTTGGGCTTTACAGAACCTTTGGCTCTCCAAATGACATTCCTGATTCAGCTGCATAAGTAATCAGGGCTCGAAACCAGTCATAATAGTAAGTTTTGTTTAAAAACATTCATAATGAGAAAGAGTGACCACAGTAGTGTATTTACTTTGTGGTTTATATGCTTGTTTAAATAAGAATATTACTGATACTAGGTAGAATATTTCATGAAGCGTAGTATATCGGTGCGCTATAGTTTTCTCAAAAGTCTCAAATTGTTTTCGCAAGAATCTAATAGTATATGCTCATTAACGTACACCGGAATTTGTCGTTCAGCCATGGAACGGTTGAGCAACATAAAACAAACTCAAAAAAATAAGCATAACTTCAAATTTGGCTGTTATAGTGGCCCATACATGCAGAATTTTCCGTAAGTTATGTATTTCTCAAAACCCTCGTGGAGATGAGGTCCTTGAGCTCCTAGGAGAGATTTCACCAGTTATATTCGTCTGTAAGCATGGCTTCTCTTTAAGCTTAGACTGCATCTGGAGATAAGTGGGTCAGGTTTTGAATCTCCTGTCAGGGAATGTAGAAAAATGACGTAACAAGGCATATTATGACTGTAGCGACAAAAAAGAGCATTATCTATAATTGCTTCTCCCCTACCAGTATTAAAATCCTGATACAACCCCGCTTTATTATACCAATTTCAAAGATGTGAAAGTTGAACACTTTCAAGTTCAAAAGAGTTCTAATGCATGAAACTTAAATTAGTGTTAATTTAAATTAGTATTTTCCAATTTTGAAAATAAATTAGTTTTCTATTTTTCCGGGATTGTTAGCTTTTTGTGCAATAATTGTTTCTAACTCTATTAAAAGTTGCCCATTTAATTTCAGACGAATCAGAAAGTCAGCTAACCGATTTAAGGCAGCAAAATGAGGAATTGGAGCTTCAAATCAAAGTACTACATGATGATAAGAACAAAGTGAGACAAAAAGTCAAGGATCTCGAAAAATTTGAAAGGGAAGCCAAAATTCTGCAAAAGGATTTGGGTGACCGAATTAATGAAGAACAGAAACGCAATGAGACAATGGAAGATAAATTAAAAAGTATCGAAACCGTTTTGAGGACGAGCCAAGTTGAGGTGGATCGTTTGAAGCGAATCAATGAAGACTTGGAGAATAAACGAATATCTGAGTTAAAAAAGCTTCTCGAAGAAAGGGAATCTGCTGAGCGTAAGGTGAATGAGCTAATGGAGGAACTCGCAAATAGACATTGGGAGAATACAGAAAAAGAACACGCCTTTGACTATGATCTTATATTTGAGAAACTAAGTCATGATGTTCACGCTGAATCATGCGAAAGAGCAATTAATTTTTCCAAGAAAGTAGAAAATCTAATGAAGACGGTCAGTAATTCAGATTCAAGTTCAATTGATGCTCTTGAGGATGGTTTGGCTCAATTGGCTGCGTATGAAGAGTTTGATATGCTTAAAAGCCCAAAAGAATCATCAGTTCAAACCGATTACTCGTGTATGCCTGACAGCACCTTAGGTCAGCTCGATATGGCAATTTCTACCGAATCCTTTCTACAAAAAGATCAAAGTTCTATTGGTAATCAAACTGATATCTATTCTTCTATAGATAGCCAGAGTCAGACTGAAGCGATCATTTCTAGTTTAGAAGATGTATCTTCACAGACTGACGCAGTTGAAAAGGAAACTATAGATGTAACTTCTCAGATCAGTCCAACAATTCGAGATGCTTGCACAACATGCGATGTCGTCCATATTGAAGCCAATTCTCAGACAGAAGTCAGTGTCTCAAATCAGCTCAATCAAACGGAGTCTATACAACTAACTAGTGAGCCATCATTAGCAGTTAGAAATATTGCTTGCACCTACTCCCAAACAGATAATGATTCTTTAAAAGAAAAGACTACTGACCTTCACTGTGAACTTTCAAACTTTAGTTCTCAGACTGAAATTCCCAACTCTGATATCATGGTTCAAACTGAGCTAGAACAAAAGAGTGAAGAGTCTCAGACAACTGCAATTACTCTCAATGATAGTTTTTCTATGACTGACGTCATTGTTTCTGATGTCTTTTCTCAGACAGACGCTATTAATCTTGACTTGCTAAAGAATAGAATTAAACCTATCATTTCCCTATTTGAAAACTCATCGTATACCACTATTTTATCCCAAATTCAGGAAAATCTGAATCGGCCTTTTACTGAGGAGGTATTAGACCACTTACTAAGTTTAATTGTTGAAAGTTATTTTCAACTAAATTTAGACTTACAATCGAAACTGGAGCTCCAGCAGCAAGTTGATAAATTTCAGGTTGAGAGGAATCAGTTGATACAGGCTCTTCAACAAAAACATCAAGAGAGTGTTAGCTACCATCTAGAAGTTCAGAAGTTATCTAAAGCTCTTGCCGAAAGTCAGAGGAAGAGGAAGAACGTTGTTGAAGTTGGTGTTCAATTCAGTTCTTCTGATGAGTTGCAAGAAGAGGTATGTTATGTTCAGAGTTTGTTCAAAATTTTACAATAACGTTCTTTTGGTTTTTCTATTCTTGATATGCATACATCTAATCCTGATTCTGTCAATATTTTATCAGGTTATAACCAAGCAAGCCTTATCATATTTACTCTCTAAAACAAAGTTGGTCTCTATTAGAAAAATACTTTTTTTTTAAATTTTCTGGAATTAAATTTTGTTTCCCCATTTATCAATCTGTGTGTAATATCTTGCCTGGATTCCAAATTGGAACGCTGTAATTTCATAGCGATTATCTCGGTGATATGTAAGTGGCTTTTGCAATGATTGTCTTCAAAATGGGTGAGTGTCCAGTTAGTTCGTGGTTGTTCCAATATTACTGTTGACAATTTTTACTGTGTATCTGTTTGATTGTGGATGTCCGTATTTTTTGTTCCTCCTTTTTTTATCTACTAAGCTATAAATTCTAAAAGGAAAGGACGCTTACTGATTTTGAGGTGTATTTTTTCCAATCGAGTCTTGTTACTACGAGTTATTCATTCCCAAACACTATTCGTTTAGTGATCCCTTCCCTAACGATTGATAAAATTAATACCCCCTTCACCCTGCGGATCCCTCTAAAACAATTTATTATTGTTCAGAAAGTGAATTGTTCATATCAAAATATTTCGTACTTCTCGGAGTTCCCGAACTGCCCCTTCTATGAACAACTTCCATGTATGCACACAGGTTTGATCCTTAGGTATAGGGTTTCAAAGGAATATTCAGAGGCAGAGTAAAAAAAAAATACTGTTTTTTCTATAGGCTTTTAGATCCTTTGTAACCAACATTCGGATGGGTGCCTCTTCCGCCTTTCTTTGGGTCTCTGCCTGTCTTCTAGTAGGGTATGCACCCTATTTAGGAAATCTGGGTATAATAATCTGATATAAATCTGGGTATAAAATAATACTTTAAGACCTGCCATCAAAAAAGATTGTCTTTTGATGTGTTAGCGGGCAGTTCTTCTGTTGTTTTTTTTACTTATCACACGGTAAACGTTGTTAACTGGTTAGTAGTTGGCTTCGATAATCTTGTTGTCAGGTTTTCGCATGACTTTTCAACTATTGATAATGATGTTGTCCAACCACTTCGAATCCAATTTCGTAATTGCCGCAATTTATAGTGATTCGTAAATTGTTAATTGAAGGATGCTTTTTCTGAACAATGATACCCTGATGGGTTTTTCTTTTTAATCTTGCTGAGCAAGTCTTTAGTGGGATGCAATTTTAACATAAGCTTTACTTGGAAATACAGAATGCTCAAAATATGGAAAAGAAAGTAAAAAACTGGCAAGTAAAACTTAAGTCGAAAAAACGATAGCATAATATAACAGAAACCATATGTAGATCAGCAAATAGACAGGGAAAATAAAAACACAGTGAGGACCGACCAATATATGAAAAAAATAGAAGACTTGAAATGAGAATCGCTAAATAGAAAAAAAAAACAGATTAGTTGATAAACAACTTTTAGAAGGGCGACTGAAGTTAAAGCACAAGAAGCGATAGATAATGGCACTGCCGCGTGACAGAATTATTGTCTTTTTGAACACTGACAGTCTTCATGCATGATTATTGTTATAGAAGCTTCATTCCTCCTGGTATGTTTTTCTTTGGTAAAACTTGTATACGTCTCTACTGAGTCAACCCCAGGTTGGTCTAAGTTTTGCTTTTTAAACTGAAGCCGACTTCTCATTATGCTCCTAATGAGCATTCCCCTTTTGTCCTCCGTTTTTGATATGCTTGAGTAAGTGTAACTGATGTTGTAACTCAGGCTTTTTTCTCTGTGTCTCGGAACTTGCCCTAATCCTGTCTTTTGTTAAGGACCGTTCAGGCTTACGCTAAAAAAAATAAATCATAAATATAAATAAAAATAAACTGTACATGTGTAATCCTTATTCTCTACCCCCGTTCAAGGTTGGAAAAAATTATGCACCAAATGTTTTCATTTATCATAGGAAGTTTAAAGTTGTTGCAGCTGGAACAACTGCCATTTTGTTACATTAGCATAGTCGGTACTCTCTCTTTCTCATAATGTCAATAAAAAAAAGAAGAAAGAAGTTCTGTTGATTTTCCTTTTTGAAAAATAAAATATTAGGTATATAGACTTTCCTTATATACATATATATATAAATATATATATATATATATATATATATATATATATATATATATATATATATATATATATATATATATATATATATATATGTATATATATATATAATTTTTAGCACAGATAGTAGGATTCGCTTCTATTAATTTTTAACACACTGAGCACAAATTTTATCAGCGTGTACAAATTTTATCACAGATTTTTGTGCACTGGGAGTGTAATTTTATGGATTATACGGCTTATTCACGAGCGTGAACGGCCCCTTAGTCAATATAGTCTAAATAAAGTGATCTAGTACATAAATCTTGTGGTGGAAGAGACGCCATTTGGAAAGGTTAGCAGGCATTTATATCTTCCTAAGTTTAATAAAATAATAAAGTGTGCATATAAGCACGTTCCGCCAAAAAATTTCTGGTTATCAGATATTTTATTTCAGGGGTGGGTTTTAGAGAATAACCTTCCGATCTTTCTAGGTGAAATTCTTAAGATCAATCTCTGATTAACTCCTCATGACCCGCCCCCTCCTTATGCCCATGCATGTGTGTCAACATTTTTTTAAAATTTTCTTTCAAGATTTTTCTTCTGCGATCTTATTCCCCTCTATTAACCCAAAATGATTACCAATTCTTCTCTCCTCTTTTACGAAGAAAATACCCGTCTCCTCTTTTACGAAGAAAATACCTCGAGTGCATTTCTTTGGTTGCAGTCAAAAGCTTGAGTATTCAAACAGAAAGTAAAGGAAAATATCCCACATACATTTTCTGGGGTCAATTCTCCAGAAAATTTGCCATGGAAAAGTTTTGAAAAAGATAAATAGCAATTTGACAGTGACATCGTTTTTTGACATTTTTTACAGTTTTTTTTTTTATAAGGGAAGGACCCAATCCCCTTCTTCTTTCCCCTTTATTCGGGTATCTTCAAAATCCCTTTATTCGGGTACCTTTAAAATGAAACAAGTTATAGGTATCTTACCTGAGAGAGAAAAAGAACCAATCACGAATTCATGAGTTGCAGTTGATGCTGGAAGGGTGTATGCAATTTCTACCGGAACCGGAACAATTTGGGAATTTATTGGACCGGCTAATAGTTACTTGTTATCAAGGGCTTTCTCATAGTGGTGTGTCATACCGTTTCCGCCTTTTCAAAAATTCAAGCATTTTTACGACAGATGTTCCATTAAAAGAGAGAAAAAATTGCTATTATATTGAACATTTTTTATTGTTTTTTTATAGAAGAACATTCTATTTTCAATTAAAAGAATTATCTTATGGAATGCCGCGCTTTAAGTATCCTGCTAATTTTAATATGTTGTAACGTCAAGCTCTATGAATGGAGGTAAAAATGAACAACCATATTGGAGAGGGACGAAGTTGTATCGTTTAAATTAGAGAGGGGTGTTTCATTTTGTTTTCCAGGAGGAGACCGGTAATGTTAAATTAAACCAAATTCCAGTACGCTCAAAATTAATAACCATGGATCATTTTGCGTTCTTTGTGTTCAGCTTCAGTAAATCAGGGTGCTGTTTGGGGGTAGCTCTTCAAATCAAGTTTACTGAACTACCATCCTGAAGTTTTTGTTTAATTCATACGGCGCACGGCGCTGTGGAGTAGTCCACGGTGTCGTGCTTAACTGGGGATCAAGAATTTTTTTTTCTTAGGAAAAAAAACCCATTTTTTTTCTGGGTGGCCTTCGAATCTACATTTGGACATGGAAATCTCCAAGTTTCATCTCTCTTTGCAGGCATATCGGTGTTCAGGCGCTGGGCCCCCAGTCTTGGATCGAGTCAAAAGCTTAGATTTTGTGAACTTTGACTAATCAGATTTAAGCAGCTGACCAATCAGATTCAACATTAAAGGAGTTAGGAACTTGTTCCCAAGACTGAGTCCAGTGTCTGAACGAGGCTTATGATGTAGCCTTGACAGTTTGCAAAAAGACACATAGCTAAAAGGAAAAACGAGTTTAAAGATGCGGCACCAAATTTCACACTCGAAACAGACGATCCTTCAGCCAGAAAGTTCGATGGGCGGCTGGGATCTAGTCATCCTGTCCTTTCAAATACTCATTTATCTTCCCCATGTTTTTACAGCTACCCATCTGGAGCTAGGTCGACCCTGTCTGAGCTCACAGAGTCACGTCAATGAACCCCGTCTAGAACAAAATAATCGGAGAGACCAGGACTTGAATCCCGTCCTGAGGGATATAAGATTGACAGTTCAGCGCACTATCTACTGGCATAGGGCCCTTAATTCTATGAAAATTTTGAAATTGTTTGCAGGATATTATTCTGCCACAATTTTTAAGAACATGAATGATGGGTATACAAGTAGAAGTAAAAGCTGGATTAGGTTCCCCGGTTGAGGATTGTTAAATCCCTGGGATGTAGGTTTTGGTTTCAACCACCTTTCTAATAACAATTCAACATTTATCAATGCATTTGGTTGCATGTGCCGTAGCTAATACAACGGAATTTTGGCTAAAAAAAATATTGAAGTTTTGAAATAGATTGTGGTAATTCGAAATAAGGATTTTTCACATTAGACGAAAATCTTTCTAGAAAAAATTACAATTTTCTAATTGTTATACCTTCGAATGTTTGAAGAATAACCTTAAAGTCCGTGCAAGAGTCCAAGTGAATTTAGCGTCAGTTTTCCATGCATTTTATTACTTTGTATATGTTCGCTATAATTATTTAAGATTTGTAACTAGGCTCAGTTCAAAAATAGTGCCCACAGAAATACTTAGTGTCGACTTCAAGCATTTTCCATGGGAAACGCAAAGATTCCAAATTGTTATTTGTTAGGATGTTTTTTTTTTTCATTAAATATTACACTGCTTTTTACTTGGTATATTTTTGGTCTTCTTGGGTGGAAGACAGTAAATGTCCGGCCTACACCTTCCTATTTGGTGGTACCAGCAATTTCAACGTTTCTCATCCAAATCACAGTCCTTTCGCTTTAATTTCACTTTGAGCACCCATTTTGGGATCATATTTCGACCTTAAGATATTAGAACTTAAGAACTTAAGATATGTGTTCCCTCTGAAAAAAGCGATTTTATGGCAAGCCTGCAGCTGTAACTTGCACCAAAAGGACAATATGTTTATATCATTGGTTTAAGCAATCTCAGATCTATTCATTCACCAAGCCAGAGCCATGGCATTACTTAGACTGTCTTTGGGTGGGATCTTAAATTGCTTAAAAAATCGAAAAATTGTCCTTAGTTTGACGATTTTCATCGTATTATCAATCAAAAAATCATTTACACAAAATTTCGAAAATTCGATTCGGCAGATGAATAGAGCTGAATCTCAGCAATGGAATGATATCAAGATAGTCGTCTTTCAAACAGTTCGTGGTAACGAACTGTAGTAAGGAGCGATCCGGCTCAATAGTAACCAAAACTCTAAAAAATTGAATTTTGATATCAATAGCTACATCAAAAGAATCGCATTTTAATGCTGATTTTAAATATATAAGTTTCATCAAGTTTAGTCTTACCCATCAAAAGTTACGAGCCTGGGAAAATTTGCCTTATTTAGGAAAATAGGGGGAAACACCCCCTAAAAGTCGTAGGATCTTAACGAAAATGACACCATCAGATTCAGCGTATCAGAGAACCCTACTGTAGAAGTTTCAAGCTCCTATCTACAAAAATGTGGAATTTTGCATTTTTTGCCAGAAGACAAATCACGGGTGCGTGTTTATTTGTTTGTTTTTTTTTTTTGTTTTTTGTTGTTTTTTTTCCCAGGGGTCATCGTATCGACCAAGTCGTCTTAGAATGTCGCAAGAGGGCTCATTCTAACGAAAATGAAAAGTTCTAGTGCCCTTTTTAAGTGACCAAAAAAATTGGAGGGCATCTAGGCCCCCTCCCACGCTCATTTTTTCCCAAAGTCAACGGATCAAAATTTTGAGATAGCCATTTTGTTCAGCATAGTCGAAAATCATAATAACTATGTATTTGGGGGTGACTTACTCCCCCACAGTTCCTGGGGGAGGGGCTGCAAGTTACAAACTTCAACCAGTTTTTACATATAATAATGGTTATTGGGAAGTGTACAGACGTTTTCAGGGGGATTTTTTTGGTTTTGGGGGTAGGGTTGAGGGAGGGGGCTATGTGGGAGGATCTTTCCTTGGAGAAATATGCCATGGGGGAAAAATTCAATGAAAAGGGCGCAGGATGAATCTGGTCACGTTAGAAAAAAACGTCAAATTCAGAGCTTAATATACAATGCTGGGTGTTCGGAGCCTCTCTATTATGGAGTATAATTTGAAAATAACACAACTATACGAGCGATAAAACATATATACCACAACCATAACTCAACTAACGAAAGAACTGCTAAGAGATAACACAACTATAAAGCGAAAACAGGTGAAAACTAACGGGAAAATAAACGAACTAAGAGGTGGAAGGGGCCCAGAGAAAAAATATAATCATTTTTCAATTTTGAGCCTAACTTCCGCAAAGGAGTAATAATGTCAGAAGCCCCGAAATACCGAATTATTTTCTTTTCAAACAGTTCGTGGTAAAGAACTGTAGTAAGGGGCGACCCGGCTCAATAGTAAACGGAACTCTAAAAAACGGAATTTTGATGCTAAAAGATACATCAAAAGAATCGAATTTTCACGCTGATTCTAAATATATAAGTTCCAATTAATTTAGTCTTTGTCATCAAAAGTTACGAGCCTGAGAAAATTTGCCCTATTTTGGAAAAAAGGGGGAAACATCCCCTAAAAGTCATAGAATCTTAACGAAAATCACACTATCGCATTCGGCATATCAGAGAACTCTATAGCAAAAATTTCAAGCTCCTATCTAAAAAAATGTGGAATTTCATATTTTTTGCCAGAAGACAAATCACGGGTGCGTGTTTATTTGTTTGTTTGTTGTTGTTTTTTTTTTTGTTTTCCCCAGGGGTCATCGTATCGACCAGGTGGTCTTAGAGTGTCGCAAGAGGGCTCATTCTTACGGAAATGAAAAGTTCTAGTGCCCTTTTAAGTGATAAAAAAATTGGAGGCAAATAGGCCCCCTCCCACGCTAATTTTTTTCCAAAAGTCAACAGATTAAAATTTTAAGATAGCCATTTTGTTCCGCATAGTCGAAAACCATAATAACTATGTCTTTGGGAATGACTTACTCCCCCACAATTCCTGGGGGAGGGGCTGCAAGTTACAAACTTTGACCAGTGTTTACATATAGTAATGGTTATTGGGAAGTGTACAGACGTTTTAGCCAAAAAAAAAAATTAATATACTAATTTCATTTCAATAATTTATGTGCGGAGAGCCAAAATCGAACATGCATTAATTCAAAAACGTTCAGAAATTAAATAAAAAAAAACTAGTTTTTTTAACTGAAAGTAAGGAGCGACATTAAAACTTAAAACGAACAGAAATTACTCCGTATATGAAATGGGTTGTCCCCTCCGCAGTCCCTCGCTCTTTACGCTAAAGTTTGACTCTTTGCCACAATTCTACTTTTTAAAACAATTAAAAACTTTAGCATAAAGAGCGAGGGACTGCGGAGGGGACAACCCATTTCATATACGGAGTAATTTCTGTTCGTTTTAAGTTTTAATGTCGCTCCTTACTTTCAGTTAAAAAAACTAGTTTTTTTTATTTTGTTGATAAATTCAAACCGTTGCAGAGCAGAAAAATAATGTACTTCAAATTGCAGAGGAAACATAAACCTTAAGGCACGGTTCTATGGTCCTTTTTTTGCTGATGTTGTTTTTTTAACGCTTTGTTTGTGTGTGGAAATAGTAACGATAAGGAAGAAAAAAAAAATATTGATCGAGATTCAGGGAAACATGGTTTGGTATTTAACTAGCAAAATTAACTAGTAAATATACACAAATATTTTAAATAGCTTACATGTTAGAAACATACATAAAATTAAACATTGGGTAGTAGAACAGGCAATCAGTTTGAAATCATTTATTAAATAAATGAATCTGTGAAGTTTCTTCTCATGCTCCGATTTTTTTTTCTTGACTTGTTCGAATACACTAACAAATCTGATTAATTTTTTTTTGTTATCAAGTTACGAGGAATTGCTTGCAACAAATTTCTGTCGTTGCATGGAATTATGTTGGTTGTTCACAATGCAGGGTGACCTAAAAAGGTCGGACCCTCGTATAAATTTTTGTGTTATATCCTTTATTTTGTCGCTGATCAACTTCATATCGCAGAGTATGCTAAAAACAATGCCTGTGGACACTATTAAACCTCATTTTGATTAGTCGTAAAGTGTATTCTGTGTCCGACATGGCCGTAAAACAGATTTGTTCAAGACAGTCAAATGCAGTTTTGCGCATCCATTAAAAATTGTAAAACCCCTCCCGAGAGCAGAATCTAAAAATGGATGAACCACTTTGTGAAGTATGGGACCATGTAGAACATTAAAGCAGCTGAATGAACAGTCCAATCTACTTTGGACTCTTCAAAAAGCGTAAGTTCAATGCTTCGTTATACCGAGTGACTTGCTGGAGATTGCTAGTAATTGTCCCTAATAATGAGGCTCTGACTCCGGCTCAGAGGGGTCTTGGCAGGCTGTCTTCTGTGTGTAACCTTGTTTCGGGAAGATGTTCAATATCCGAGATATTTGGACAACATTAAGAAAAGAATATCTGTACGAGACCTAATCTGATGCACACATCCCAGATCTTTGGACAACGTTAAAAAGGAGCTTCTGCGCGAGGCCTTAGAAGTCGAGTAAACCTCCATGGAGGAAAAAAGGTGTTCTTCAGTTTTTATGTGCAAATCTTAGTAGGTTTGTAACAAATACAGGGAGCTGATTTGGGACCAATTTTAGCATCCGATAAAGAAGAAAGGGAATAAGATCATAAAATACTATTATGATGTTTTTAATATAATGTGTTGCTCATAACCAACGTTTTATTTATTTCTGGCTCAAAACTTGGAAATGAAGTCTCAACAAATACAGGGAGCTGATTTAGGACCAACTTGAGCATCCGATAAAGAAGAAAGGGAATAAGATCATAAAATATTATTATCATGTTTTAAATATAATGTGTTGCTAATAACCAACATTTTATTTATTTCCGGCTCAAAACTTGGAAATGAAGTCTCAACAAATACAGGGAACTGATTTAGGACCAATTTGAGCATCCGATAAAGAAGAAAGGGAATAAGATTATAAAATATTATTCTCAAGATTTAAATATAGTGTGTCGCTCATAATCAATATTTTATTTAATTCCGGCTCAAAACTTGGAAATGAAGTCTCAAAAGTCTCACACTTTGTTAGTTTTGTACGTTTAGGTGATTTAAAGATAGTATTGTTATTTGAAGATATTATAATATTTTTTCACATGTTACTGCTGTTTGAAGACTAACAACTTAACTGTTCAGAAGCAAAGTCCATTAAGTCCATACAATAATTTGTATTTGCTTAGAAGGGTAATTATCAATTTAAATCTAAACATAAATGTATCTTCTTTTGAATTTTTTTTATCGTTTCTTATCTGGATTGTATCTATTTCCCTTAGAATACCTCATTGCAAGAAAAAAAAATGCTTATGCAGATATGTAATATATTTTTTTTTTTAGTTAACCCAACTCAAGGAGAGGGAGAATTTATTGACTTCAGAAGCTATTAATCTGAAACAAACAATTGAAAAGATTCGTAATTGCCACAATTCTGAGCTGCTAAGTTTAAAAGAGAAACTAAAAGATGCCGAGGAAAAACTCCAGGTCGTTCAAAGGTTTGTTTTATCTATTGAATACATTGCTTCTGTCACATACTCTTTAGACCTGTTAGATCGCCTTCTGCCATTTTCTCCTATTGTTAACATTCCTCTTCAGAACCACAGGATGAATTAATTATAAAGTCACCTGGTTTTCTCACCATTATAACTATTCGTATAAAATTATTAATTCAAACAATAAAAAATTATTTCTATGTATGTAACTTGAAAAAGGGTTTTACGAAAGAGAACATTCTTTTCGTTATTTGCTCCTAAGTTCAAATTTGTTTCCTAAAGATTTTGTAACGTTTGGTAAATAAATGGGGGTAAGGAACAACTTGTCTGTAATATGTGGTACTGATGTTATCTTGGGTCAATTGCCATAATGTGAGTAATTTACATCCATCAGAGGCTCCTCGAATGAAAGCACATTAGCTGTCATAATTCGGTGTCAGAATTAAATTTAGGTTGGTCATGCATATTATCTAGAAATTTTCATACAAAACTTTGTAAGATTTGTTTCCAGCTACCTTATTTTGGCAAAGGAGTTAACCTTTTTGTGGTCCTAAAAGAGGCATATAAAATAGCATAACCTATCATGAAAAAGAAACTAATGTAAAAAAACGTCGGTATTTATCTCACGGATGAAGATCTTTCTCTTCTTCTCTTTGTTTGGACTGCCAGGGAGACGCTTTTGCTTAATCTCATCACCAGAGTCACATTCCACGCCTTACGCCGGGTGGGTTTGAACTGATGTTGTTCTTCTTATTCCTAAAAAAAATTCTAAAAAGTCTTAAAAAACAAAAGCGCTTTATGTTCCCACTGTAAAAAAATCCTATATTTTCGTTGTATTTTCTGTAAAGCACTAGTTTTGCATAATTCAAAGCCAGAAAAAACACCATTAGCGGATTTATTTGATTTAGCTTTTTTTATTATAGAACTTAAATCTCCTCCTCTACGTACAATCCTAAAGAAAACAAAAACAATGAAACAGCAAAAAAAACTCACACAGTTATCTCAAGTACGGAAACGTCTTCTTCTTTTCTTTGTTTGAATTGTTACACGCTTTCGCACGATCTAATCACGGGAGTCAAATTCTGCGCCCTGCAGTGACTCAGTTCGAGCTGGCCTTTCTTTTTCTTTGGATTAGTATGGAGAAGCTTTCTCATAATCTTGTCACTGGAATCAAATTCCTCGCCCTGCAGTGGCTCTTTTCGAGCTGACCTTTCTTTTTCTTTGGATTAGTATGGAGACGCTTTCGCATAATCTTGTCACTGGAATCAAAATCCTCGCCCTGCAGTTGGTCAGTTCGAGCTCACCTTT
This sequence comes from Artemia franciscana, assembly GCF_032884065.1. Classification (NCBI taxonomy): domain Eukaryota; kingdom Metazoa; phylum Arthropoda; class Branchiopoda; order Anostraca; family Artemiidae; genus Artemia; species Artemia franciscana. The sequence continues at coordinate 21,800,118 of NC_088881.1, forward strand.
CATTTTCTTTGGATTAGTATGGAGACGCTTTCGTATAATATTGTCACTGGAATCAAATTCTTCGCCCTGCAGTGCGTTGCTACAGCTGAGTTGAAAACTCTGGGTTCTGTATTACCCAGCTGAGATCAATCCCACTGCGCCAATACAGGGCTTGGACTGATCTATCTTTAATGATATCCTAATTCTATATAAAGAATTCTGCATCGTTCTATGTCGATACGGCTTATTCAATTCTTCATTTGAAAAGGAAGTAATTAATTACTCCGGCATCCTGGGACGCTAATAAGGAATGGGCGGGACTAATTTCCTTATTATTTGGTGATACGAAACAGACATTATCAGTATAAACTAGCATTACCTACGATAATCCTGACGGGTTTTTCACCCTTTCTGGTGAGATACTAAACCCTACTCTTTATAAATTAAGTCTTTCATTCCCACTACGTAATGATCAAGGGTTTTAGATGACTTAGGCCAAGGGCTTAGCGAGGATTTTTGTTTGGCGAGGGGGGGGGTGAGGCTACAAAAATAACGAGAAGTGCTTCAAAATGTGTTAATATGTGTTTTGTTGCGTTTTGCGATTCGGACAAACATTTTGGGAGGGTGAAGGGTCAAACTCGGTAACCCCAACCCCCTCGATACGGCATTAACTTGGGCATTACGCATACGGCATTAACGTGAAATTATAAACTTGACCTGAACTCTTCGAGAACTAGAAATTCGGGAATGTAGCTAAGGCAGAAGCTTTAAACTTGATCTTACCTAGAAAAGTGTTTGCGTGTCAATCAGCGACAGGCGGCTAAATCCCCTGTTAAAGGTTTGTAGTACCAATAATAGTTCATAATTCTGTAAAGTGATAGTTCCAGATTTGACTGAAATATGATCTTAAAAATGGCCTAAAATTTTTTTAGATTCATTGGGATGTGGCAAAGACAGTAGCTTTAAACACAATGGGAATATATTTGATTTACTTTATAAGAGAAAAAAACAATGCAATTAACAGAGCCTTATCCAGGATTTTTTTTCGGGATTTGTTTTACACAAGGATTTTTGTCGGGGAAGGGGGGGGTACACAAAAAACGCATAAAAAGTTAATATATTAATCCATTTTTTTACGTTTACGAGTCAGACAAACCTTTTTTTGGGGTGGTGAGGTTGGGTTCAAACTCCCCAACGCTCACCCTCCTGGATACAGCCTTGGTAATTAACGTTATTGTTAGCTATTTTATTTTAAGTTTATTTTGCTACAGATAGTGAAGATTATCAATTGAGTTGCGTTCAAATATATGTTCGCATATGGATGAAGATCCATGTTAAATTAGTAATTTCATGGCGAGAATGTCTGTTTTTTTCTTAAAAAAGTTTGAGTAGTTTAATCATTCTGAATAACTTCATTTAATTCTCATTTTTATCATGTTTTTTTTTTAACTTACTTTCTTTATCTGTCTGTCCCCAAATTTTGTGATGCTCATTTCGAACCCGTCCTCGCATCCAAGGGCTAATCTCCAGCATTTTTATTGTGGAAGGGGTGGGGGGGGCAAGAGGGGTCCATATCCAGATAGTCAAGGGGCATGGAATATATAATAATTTTTTCTTCACATTATAGGGAGAGGCAATTGCACCCACCTCCAAGCAATGCCCCTGCTCTTATCCGATTTGGCTCAAAATTTGCATACAGCTTTGCTTTACCCATCATTTTAATATTCTTATATATTTGAATCTCTCCGGATCCAAATCCGAAGAGATTCTGGATCCAGATCATTATGCAGCATTTTCCGGGCCATTCTTAACCTGGAGACCAAAAAGAGACCTTTATACAATTTTTTTTTAAAACCATGTTTTACACATGAACCAAAAAGGGGAAAATAAATTTGAACTCTTCTGCTCAAACTTGTAAAAATTCTCTAAAAATTTCGGCGTGGTACGCATTTTAGATAGTTATATATCAATTGGTAGTTGACTGAAAATGCACATTACGGTTAAATCTTTAAACAAATTTTACAAGTTCTAGTAAAGACAAGTATCTTATAAAAGTAGTTTTACAGTTCTTATCAAGAGCTTGATAAGTTGACATACAAAATATTCAGAAAAAATTTGAAGTATGTATATCAAAAGTATTCTTTGGAACCGAAAAATTTATTTCCCCCTTTTTAGCCGTGTCTTTTAAAAGTGAAATTTTTATATTGTATTTGTTGTGTCTGGAATTGAAGTTTGTTTAAGTCACCTTTGATCACGTAAAGGGACATCTTTAATTACAATTTTAAATTTTCTATTCTCTTTTGAAACTTCTATTAATCAAGGACGAAGGGGTTCTATCCCAATTCGTATGTGCAGGGTTGCCGAGAACCATAACTGGAACCGGAAAGTATTCCCTTCCCCTTTTCGGGATCTTAAAAGTGAAAAGATCTTGTTACGATTTTCTGAAGTAAAAAGTACAATGAAAAGTTTCTTGGCAATTTTTTTTTGTTTTTTTTCGATTGCTTTCCTAATCATAGGCAGCGCAATAGCGCTGCCTAAGTAAAAAAGATGTGTAGTAAAGAGCGATGTGTGCTCAATGTTTTTTTGTTGTTTTTTTTTACTAGGGCACTTTGTATCGAAGAATTTGTCGTAGAAACTTCGAAAAGGGCTCATTTGATTGGAAATTGGACGAGCTTGTGCCAATTTTAATAGTCAAAAGTGATTGGAGGGCAACTAACACCCTTCCCACGCCCACCATTTCCCCAAACACATCCAATCAAAATTTTGAGATAGCCATTTTGTTCCGTATAGTTGAAAGGTCCGGAAACTATATCTTTGAGGATGACCCCTCCCCCCTCTCCAGAGTCTTCAGGGCAAGAGTTGTATGTTGTGCCCTGGGGGCATTAAGGGTCTATATAGAAAGGGTGATCGTATAAAATTCGGAAGGGTCTCATTGGATTGTTCAGGAGTTTTTGTGCGCTTTTTGAGATTCAGAGTGATGTTAGGGTGGATACCCCGCTCTTGCTCCTCGTAACCTCCAGCCTTTCCCAAAATATATCTGATAGAAATTTTGAGATGACTATTTGTTATCGTAGAAACTTCGAAAAAGGCTCATTATACGAAAAACCGAAAGGGTTAGTACACTTTTTAATAGACAAAAGTGTTAGGAGTGCAACTAACCCCCCTCCCACGCCCACGATTTCCCCACACATGTCCAACCAAAGTTTTGAGATAGCCATTTTGTTCCACGTAGCTGAAAGGTCCGAAAGTTATGTCTTTGAGGATGACAACCCCCCCCCCCCTCCAGAGCCCTCGGGGCAAGGGTTGTAAGTTATGCTCTGGGGGCACACAAGGTATATATAGAAACGGTGATCGTATAAACTTTGGAGGTGGCTCATTGGACTGTTAATCAGAAGCCCTAGTGCCCTTTTTAAGATTCAGAGTGATTCAGACGGTGGATACTCCTCCCCCTCACGCCCTGTATTTTCCTGAAATGCATCTGATATAAATATTGAGATGGCCATTTGTTGTCGTAGAAACTTAAAAAAAGGCTCATTCGATTGGAAATATATATAATTAAAATATATATAATATGTATAAATATTTTTATTGCACCCAGTTATGAAACGTTTCGCTAAGTTGTTGGAGCGCTAGACTTAGTGATAAAATTGCGCTTGCAAATAAAATTGTTGAATTATAAGATTTACAATTCTTTACTATATCAGATTTGACTACAATAAATCTATTCCAGTAAAATATGAGTGTCAAATGTCAACTTAGTATCTTAGTATCTCCTTGGTCTGTGGCTCCTCTATAGCTTAACTGTTTACTATTTTATACTAAGAACTTTCGCATTTTTATTAATACTATAATCTATTGGGATAATTATGTCCTGTCTAAATACCACTTAAAATTGCATGTAATAATGTTTTTATTGATGAATAGAAGTCGTAATTGCAAATGCTGTGAATTTGGAATGTGTTGGTACAGGTGGTTTTGCTTGGAAATTGTATTGGCATTTTACACCTGTTTGGGCTTGTAAATATACATATTGAAAGTTCTCTGTGGGTGATTGAAGGGAAGAGTTGTTGAGTTATGAACAGCTTGTATTTATTAGAGTAGTTTAGTGCTGTTGCACGGCAAAGGAGGGCTTTTAAACAGAGTGGAATGGAGGAGCAGTGTTCTCTCCTGTTTCAGCTTTCGCTGTATGATTGGGTGCTGCAGACAAGTGTAGCATTAGGAAGCTATATGATGTCTTAATATCAGGGATGGAGGACTCTCTCACCAATTCAAGCCAAATTGTAAGGATTCCATATGCATTTTTAGAAGAAATATTTAAAATCCTACCATTGTAAGTTTCCTATCCCAAAGTATGCAACTTGAAATTTCATCCTCTTCCGTTTACGTTTTATGATAATTTTGCTCGCATGCAAGTAATTTGCAATTGGGCTATTCGCTCATGAATCTTGATCAATTTATCCCCTTGGTGAGGCTTTACGTTATAATAATCTATCAAAACTCAATAGGTAATACTAACGGAATTTTCACAATTGCCAAAAAACATTGGCACAGAAATATTTTTGATATATGCCAATTCTTGGTGAGACATCTGTATGAAAAAGCCCACAATTTAAGGAATTTGTCATTAAAGTTTCTTATATTTAATTGTCAGCATTCCAAATATAAAGCACGGGACACGCGTCTTTTAATAAGGCGGACTCAAATCTTTCCTCTCATAGTGATTGGGCAAATTTTTTACCATACCTACTACAAATAATTTGGTTTTGCCAATGAAGAAGCCATTTTAATTAACGTTTCTTCGGGGGTTCAGTATCGAAATCACTGTGAGAGTCCATCCAAGCTATTACTAAAACATTATGTAACATCATGTTCTAAAATATTTTCATATAAAGTCATTTAAACGAAAGTTAAAGAAGAAAAGATCCAGATTAAATTCCATTTATAGTATATGATATTATCATGCACAAATAATCCAAAGCTGTGTGAGAGGGGGCAATAGATTTTGCCCCTTCTCGCCATTATTACCATAATTTAAGTAAATCATAGTGTTGAAAAAAAAAACAGCCTGGCACCCATTAGATTCTGCTCCCTGGGGAAACCGGCCCCTCTTGTCCCAACCCCTAGCTACACCACTGATTAGGTGCAATGCCTGGTGATAATCGATCAATAACTTTTTTCTGTACTTCGTTCTCTTCAAAAAATAAGGAAATTGAGGATGTATTGCAAATTCCGCTAGATGACGGACCTGATAAGGCTGCACTACACCCACAAAATTTATTGCAACTGCATAGAAACAATAGTGAAGAATATACTTTTGCTCAACCATAGTGCTCCAGCTTGGTGTGCTTTCGTTGTCACTCTTTAATAGCTCGTATTTACAAAGTCATTACTAATATAATGTTCTTTAGAAGTGAACTTCATCCGACGAATCCAATCCAGTATAAGGTTGAACCTTATATTATTTTACTTTATTATTTTAATCAAATAAGCAAAAAAGGCTTCTGAAAAGAACAGTAAAGGAGTAAATTAAATATGGTATAGCTTATTTTCTTAATTTTCCGTGTCCTGTTGCCATCCTTTAATTGGTTTAAAAAAGCCTTAGCTTTCATAATTTTATTTATTTTCAGTAATGGTGAAATGGAGCAAAAATGTGCTCTACTTTCGAAGCGTTTAAATACCCTTCAGCAAATATTAGATGTTGTTCATAAAGAAAAGGCTAGTGAGATTCAAGAGGCGACCCTCCGACTTAGAAGACAACTGGAAAATTCAGAGAAAGAAAAAAGTTCTTTACTCCGAGAAATAGAGGGCCTGAAGGTAAGAAAAGTCCTAGTATTTTTTTTATTTATCTGTCCTAAGCTTCTCTAGTTTTGTCTCGTTATTGATTTGTTTCCCAATACCAGCAATGATAAATGCAACAACAAATTACAAAATTTCAAGTTAGAAGTACTAGTCTTGTAAAACAAACTGGTCTTTTGTAAAACGCAATAACATAATCTAAATACACGTGTACAAGAATATTTTGTTTTGTTTGAGTTGTAAATTCAAGCATATCATTAACTTAATCATAGCCATATAATTAATACTTGATTTGACTATTTTTGGCTAACAACGTTATGTCCACTTTCAGAATCATTGCTGTCGCTTCCCTTGAGTTCTTATGGAAATTTTAGTTTTTTTTACTTCATTCCAACTTGTGTTATCACGAAGCAAAGCCGTAAACAAGGATGAGGCTGCTACTGGATTTGCCCCCCCCCCTCGAAATTTTTGTTCGGCCTTTTAAAAAGTAGCAAAAATGCATATACATTTTTTTTAAGCGTTCTGTAAATTTTTTTCTCCTCTTCCGAAAGAATAACCCCACCCTCTCCTGAATTTTTTTCTGACAGAATCTTTTTAAGTAAGCACAAGTGATGATGTTTTAAAAAGAATAATCTAGAAATTATCGTTGTAATTTCTGTAACATAGGTTTGAATGAAAAACGGCAATGACGCGAAAGTGAGGAAAAGTTTTCTGCTAGTCGGCAAATATTTGAAGAAAAAGCAAATATTTCGGCAGAGGTCTTTGCTTCACCATTTTACTGAACAAGAAATATTATTGAAAAAACTAAACCCCAGCGAATGATAAACCGTGAATAATACCAGGTAGCAAAATCGCGAGTATACAAAAACCTTAAAAAAGTTAAATCATACAAGAGCGTAAAGGGCCGCAAGGTGTCTGGCGACTAAAAAGTTCAATTGTGAGGTTTCTTCTTCTGTTAGCATTTGTCACATCTAATCTTATATTCAGTTTCAAGTTTGTTGATGTCTTTGATTTTCGTAAAACGTCTATTCTGATTTGTAATTTTATTTACGCTGGTTTTAAAATAAATGCTAATATATCTGGGTGATGTTAAATTTTTCAAAAAGAAAGTATTGGTTATTCTTTTCATAAATTAAACGTTTTCTAGTTTATTTTTAATCTAAAAACTGCTCGCGTCACAACTTAGTATAAATATTAACAGTTTTGGAACCTGATTTTTGACTCAAGTCTCGAAAGTTATGCAACTGTTTAATTGAAGCCTTCTTTATTTCAAAGACCTCCGTGTTATGTTACTAATTCCTGCACTATAGCTCTGCTGTTTTTTAAGCTTTTAATGTGCATGCTAACCCCAAGCAAAATATTTTTGTTGAAGGGGCAAGACTACTTGATTTCGAAACTCTGGATAGATACGTTGACTAATCAATCCAAAAAGGATATGAGAAAAGGGATGCGTTTTAGGTATTTGATTAAAGGTCCATTGTATGACATTTGGTTTACATTCTAATAGAAGTTTAATGTTTTTAATAGCTAGATATATAGATTAGTGAATATATAGATATGGCAGAACTATGCTTACGTCGAAATGTATCCCTTTGCAGCTTTTGCTTAAGTGACGAAACTTTTATGTGCATTTATCTACTGTATGATTTTAGAGTATTATCATTAAAATATGATTCCCACCCCGAGCTTGACAGTTAATAATCGTCAAACTAATTAAACACCGTATACTTTCGGTGATGTCCATTGGAGGGCGTATGAGCCCTCCTAAATTTCTTTGACTCCCTCCATAAACATGCTTTTTTAGTATTTAAATTAAAAAGTTGAAAAACAAGACCGAAATTTGCCCCTCTCTAAATTTTCAAGATGTGACGCCACTCCGAACTTTTAAACTTCAATCCAAGTCCAAAGACATATAATCCTTATATTCATTAATCTATGCCTGTTTCTTTTTTTTTGTAATAAGATTTAAAATTCTGTCTTTATTGTGTCAGGACTAACCTGGCTAAACACAGTCATAAAGGGAGAGGTACCCCTCCCCTTTAGATTGATTTGAGGATCTACTTACAAAAAAATTGCTGGAGATAGGTTGACAGGCTCGTAATTTTAGACATTGAAACCAAATAAACTTTTTCAGGTGCCAAACACAGTGAAAAACGGAAACTAGGACAACCATATATATCTTAAAAAATGCATAAAAGATTTAGAATTCAGTTTTTCATTTCAAAAGACTTGTGCAGTTATGCAATTCTGGTAGTAGCATGCCCCACTTTTGAAAAGAAGAAAGGTCGATGAGACGCAACAAAAAATAGGCTAAAAACCTACGGCACGTAACACTAAGAATGTGAAGCTTTTTTGACGGTATAGTTGTCATCGGGAATCGCCAGATTATTAAATGTTTGATTCTTTTATGGACGGAGAGCGTTAATAAGTTTAACTAATCAGTTCCAGTTATTCATTTTCGCGGTTCAACTTGGTAACGCGAAAATGTGCTATCCAAAAAAGTTAATAATTTTGAAACAACCTCAAGAAAAATATTAGAACATCAAGGTTTTGAGGCATGAATAGATCTTTGATGGGTTTAGAGACAATAAAATCTTTTGGAAGGTTTACCTCTCATTCAAGGCAATCTAACGGTCCTATATCGATTTTAAATTCTTGGTCAACCTGCCTGAGACTCTAGGCGGGCGTGCCTTTCTAATAGCTAAAAAACAAGTATGTGCTCAATAAGAGTCATACTTACTCCCATCGCTTACCCGTGCGATTTAACCAAACACTTGGAAAACTATAGGTTTCATCGCTCGCCTGCGAGTCCAGAGGACTTGTTGGTCATTTGTCAATCCTATAACACGGTATTCCACCTTTGGATTATAAGCGGCCAAGCCTATTAGGCTTAGGTTTTACTTGTTCACCTGTGAGTCCAAGCAAATTCAGTCCCAGATTTTACATACAAGTCCAATGGACATCTTAAATTATTCCAGTCCAGTGTCCGTCACGCATCAACCCAAAACTAATCCAATTCTTTCATCCGTTAGTTCTATGACTATATACCTTCGTTCTGCCCTAAGAACGACGCATGGACGGATGATACATAGACTTGTCTATCGACAAATGAACTAACATCATTTTTATTCAATCCTAAAAAGGGCTTATGCCAGATTTGCCTCTTACTCACTCGGACTACCTGTCTTGGCTTTTTCTACAATTAGCCATGGCTTGATGCCCACAACTGATTGATTTTAATTCAATACCTGGGACTCTAGGTGGGCGTACCTTTCTAAAAGCTCACAAATAGGTATTTGTCCAATAAGAGACTCGTATTGGAAGAATATTCGCGTTTTTGCCTGAAAATCGTTTCAGTATGTTAGTACCTTAAATTAATGAGTTTTCTAGCAAGTATGAAAAATCTATGAACCGTTTCAAGCGTAAAGATTTAAAAAGATAATTTTACTGTAAATCTGAAAATATGCCCTCTATCGGTAATCCTCCCCTTTTTCCTAGCTGTGAATAAATACTAAAGGTTCTAATTATTTTTCGTTATTTTTGTGTGATGTATTCTATTCAGTTATTTTTCTATGTCTTTTAAGTTACTTTCTATTTCTTGAAATTGTTGTTTTGTTTGTCTATTGGGGTGTTTTGCATATCTATTTACTTATATTGTATACTCTTTGATTTCGAAAGAAACAAATCAATAAATTAATCAAATGACTAAAACAGGTTACTATATTTTACTGTGGGCGCTATCTATGATGAAGCGATTCAGGTTGCAGTGAAAAAGCGTGAGAATCTCCTTCAGACAAAGATCAATAAAGAAAATGATGAATATAATCCTGCATTAGAAGCCAATTTATTGTTATAGTTTAGCCTTAGGGATTAAAAAAAATACACAATTTTAGGGGATTTGTCGATGATTTCATGCCTAAGCCTAAACTGGTTAGTTGTTGCACAACTCTGGTCAGCTCTGGACAACAATCAATCAATCAATCAATCAATTTATTGATACTAAAAGAAAAACTATCACAAAAGTAAAGTGGTTAATAGGCCCAAGAAGCTTTGCTTGTAATGGGCCACAGAGAACAAGAATAAAACACTAAAATATATACAAAAAAAAAACCACCGGAACAAGACAAGGACATTGAATAGATAGGATATTTAACGGATAGAAGATTTAGAAGGAGATTTAACATATAGCTGAAGATGATTTTAAAAGAAGAGAAGAGACATACAAATTAGGAAAGGATTAATAAAGAGAGAGAAAAATTATTGAATTGGAAAGACCCGACGGAATAATGCCTTTGCAGAAAGAAAAAGAGGGACATCCGAAGGGATGGAGTTCCATAATAGAATTGATTGATATACTGGGGACCTCTGGGCTGCTGTAGAAGATCGTTTTGGTAAAATAAATCGTCGAGAAAAATTACGTAAAGAAGAAAAGTACTTACCTGAGCCTGTCCGTGAGAAAAACTGCTGTAGGGGCGGATGGAGAGTACCTAGAAAAGCAGAATGCGCAAAATAAAGAGTACTTTTACCTATAACAGACTGACAAGATTGTACTCCTTGCAATTAATCATAATAATAACTTATTAAATTCCAGCAAATGACCATCAAGTTGATGAGATTAACTTTAAACTTGACGATATTGAAGTTGATTGAACATCTCAATGAATTCGAAATGAAATAAAACTGTCTAGTTTTGGACGTTTAAACTTGTGCCAAGCTAGAAATACCAGAAGGCCAAAAAATCGAAATGTATGAGAATTTCGGGAAAAAACATTTTGCTAGTCAAAATTTCTTTGCTGTGGGAAACATAAATCATCAGATTTAAATATTTTTGTTTCGAAGATGATCGAAAACTGAGTTTCTGAGAAAGCCTTTTACTTTGTGTTATTACATTTCTCGACTCAGCGTCCTCTTTTTGCGCCGTCCCCTCCTCATCTGGTAGTAGTGATAGATGTTAAACACGTGTTTAAATCATTTGTTTTCAAAATAACTTTTTGAAGTATGTTTTATATTTTATTTAGCAATCATTAATAGTAAAGTTATAAATAATTTAGTTAAGGTGAATTATTTAAGGTTGACTAAGTCTTAATGTTTTTAGTATCAAAACAGGTATAATCAGAGAATTGACTTGTTGATTTTGTTTTCTCTCTTGACTTTGAATCTAGGGGGAAACATCCAGATAAATTATATCTGCGAAAATTCCAAACTAACAATTCCTGAGATGATTTGGTAACAGCCTAGTTCATCCCCTCTTCTTGAACTATTCAGTATAATTACAAAATGTTCACCTCATTACATTCAGAAACAGCGATTTATTTGTTTACTAAAGTGGCTTCCATTTTAAATGCACCTCACTCCTCCCCCTCCCCCAACTCACCTGAAGCCTATATATAGCCTGAGTTTGCTGATTTTGTTGTTTTTTATTCGATCTGATAATATTTGGTACTCCGAACCAACCGCTGTGGAGAAACAAGTAGAAAAATAATGCAAACTAATGAGGAAAGTTCTGTACACAGTCTAGGGCCATATCCAGGTATTTAAGAGTATATCAGCTTTTATGAGTGCAATGAAGCAAAACCTATGTTATTATAATTTTTAGTCCATAAGAGAGGATAAATTAGACTGTTACTATGGTTTGTGTACATGCTGAGATTTGCCTTTTAGCTGTCGTATATTTGTGCGAAATGTAGTACTTCTGATGCCCTATTTATTGGGTTTGATAATAAGATTTACTATCAAGTTTGCTATTAATGTTTACCATTATTCTAACGCAAATGACGAAGCTGTTGACTTAAGATAAAAGTTAGGCCATTGCTTTTCTTGTTTAATTCTCTGCCAGGTGATCTGTAGGATTGGGGATCTGAAAAGTTGGATAATGCGGGCTCCTTATCATGTTTTCATTACTGAAAAGACAGATGGTTTAATAAGTAAATGCTTTTCTATGGTTACTATATCTATTCGTTTAGTACATAGTTGAATGTAGTGCATTAACCTCATTTTTGTAAAGTTGGTATAAGGTTTGCGATACTACCGTTCTGAGATGAAACGACGTATGTTAATTTTGTTTTTATTTATGTCGTACATTTCACGTTAGTTCTGGATGGCTTCACATCATGAAACGTAATGGGAAGACTTCGTGTTTTGTGTTTCGTAGTTGGTTTTGAACGTGTCATCCTCACCAAAACCATAGGTTCTATTTGACACTTTTTTAAAGTTGAATCTTTTTTCTACGCTGCCGCGCATTGGTATTTGACGATTTTACGTTATGTTTATCGTCATGTTTTGTGTTTCGTTTTGTTGGTTTTGTTTTAAATCGTCCTGCTCGGAATTCAGGGGTCTTGTCTTGCACTTCTTTTTTCGGAAATCAGATAGAAAATGAAAAGATTTGTTTTAATTGGGTGTTTATCCGCTGGGCGCATTTGTAGAGGTGCTTCTGTCCCTTATGAGGTTGGAAAAACTGGCCATGATTTGCGGAAAAAGTGTTCCAGTAGCTCAAGATGAAAGGTTACCTAACTATCATCGAGATATGTCATGTTTATCGTCATGCTTTGCGTTTTTGTTGGTTTTGTTTTAAGTCGTCCTGCTCGAAACCAGGGGTCTTGTCTTGCGCTTCTTTTTTGGAAATCAAATAGTAAATGAAAAAGTTTTTTTTTTTCTGTCTCATATGAGGTTGGAAAGATTGACGGAGAAAATGTTTCATTAGCCTAAGATGAAAAGTTACCTGACTTCATTTGTGCAATGTGTATCAACTTGGTGCCAAATAATTCAGCTACATACTATCATTAAAATGAAATAAAAAATATATAATAAAGGTAAAATTTTTGATTGCAAGCTTGAAAAGAAAAAGTTTCTTGGCATTAATTGCTTAGCTATTGGATAGGATACTTTGGTCGAGAGCCAATTGACCTTATTCCTTAGTAGAAACTCCATTCCTAAATTAAAATAATTTAAGATTGCTGTATACAAAAATTTATTTTAGTCAAGCGCGATTAATGATTTCTTTAAGATGTTGGTTGCGTGAAATAGGGTTTTATTGGTGAACTTTTCTTCGCCAATCATGGTAGTATAGATGTGAGACGCTCTAGATTTAGCTGTTCTTTTATTATGCGCTTTTGCAGTTAGTTTAGATGTAGCACAGACTCACTAAAGGTTTCAGCGGGAGGGGAGCTTCTTCTTTTGATGTGGTTTCATATCCTGGCTTTTAATTAATCACCCATTCCCCCCTGTAAGGGCGTTAGTAAAATTTCTTGTTGTTTTCGCTTACTCATGCACGAACGTGTTGAGCAAAAAAGAAGAGCATAAAAATTTATCCCCCCCTCCCTTCCAAAATCATGATCTGCTATCACTGCCCGCCTTGTCATCTCCTTCCTCTTTTAAGGGTATTTATTTTTAGACCGGAAGTTTGTCCGAGGCTCCTGAACTGCATTATTGTAGTTTATTAGTTCTGTAATAATATATCTGGGGGGGGGTAACGTAGCTACTGAAAAAATGGAAATTCATTTTTTAAAGTTAGAAATTTGGGTCTAATATTCAGTTTTTACGCCCCTCCTCTCTCAAAGGAAACCGAATTTTTGTATAAAATTATGGCTATGTGTACCCATGTTGGTAATTTAGTACCGTTCTTAAAATTTATCTTCTTTTTAAGACCCAAATCCATGAACTTGATTGCCAATTGAATCAAAGAGGTGATTTGGATGAACAGCTTTCAAAGCACAGGGCAACTGTTTCCACTCTTCAGTTACAGCGTAAGTGTGAATTATACTTATTTCCTGCTTTAACTCTTATGCCATCATATGGAATTATTAGCCCATATTGTAGAGAACTATGGTGTTGAAAATCCCACCTCAAACAAAAGAATTACCGTGAAAGTTTACCCCGGGCAATGACAAAAAAAGTCTCATTTAATTGGATAGTTTATATAAGTATATTTTATAAAAGCCCCAATCCCTTTTTACTAGAAAAAAAAAATGTGGGTACTACCCTGCTAATTTTTTTAGCATTTGATTAAGTTTTTCAGATTAAGAAAAAACGTCTGTCAGCTTTTTCAAAATACATCAACAGTTGGACCTCGCTCACGTCTAAACTGTATTATTGTTTTTGTTCTCTGTACTATTCACCTATTTGGTAGGTTTATTGCTGGCTAAATAAATTTGTACCCCCTCCCCCTTCCATTCCGGAATAAACTTCTGCGTCCTTGCCTTTCTCAGGCAACTTATCAGACCAAGAATCAGCAATTACGCCTCTATATTTACCTTTCCTAATCTTTGGCCAATATTTATGCTTCCAGTTTTGGTGTGTTTGCTGTTAGCGTTGTTCTGTCATTTGTATTTGCAAATATTAGCCATTTTGTAATTTTTCGCAAGTATTTTCATTTTCTAGGGACGAACTGTATTAATTTTTGGAATTAACTTTTCTAAAAGGCTTTTGAGAAGATGTTCTTTTGAAAGAAATTATAACATAGTTGTCCATAGAAAAATAAGCGGCGATTTACTTTTTGTGATGTTGTCTAATTTTCTACATAATTTTCTGAAGTTTTGTAATATTTACCTGACATGGAAAAAGTAGTAGAATATCTCCTTTTTTCAATGGCAATATTATCTCAGATTACTATATTGCAATGTCATTTTGTAAAGCCCTGTTCAGACGTGTCCTTAGCTAGACATTAATTTTAGCCGTCACTACTTTTGACATATCAGAGCTGCTTGTAAAAGAAAAAGCAAATTATGATTGGTATATACTGATTATGGCTAGATAGTGATATCTAGCTAAGCATGAATGGGAATCGGATTTTTGGTACTTAGCACTCAATCAAATAAATAATTAGTTTTAAGCTTGTTTTAATAGAATTAAATGACATGCGACTTAATATTCTTCTGCTGTCCCAGGGTTGTAAAGTTCCCCCCTTCCGAGGCATTAAGAATCATCGAAATTCGCATCAAGCGCTACTTTTCTTCTTTACTAATATAAGAATGCGAATTTCTGTTGGGTATTAGTGGTCTTCCTATTTTTGGGTACAAAACTTTCACCATATTTCATGGATGATGCAGCTCTATAAATAATATTTGGTGTTAGAGGATCACTCTTGGCCAAATTGTGGTAACGAAAATTGATTCTGATTCTGGTGTCAGATTCTGTATCGTCCTCTCCAAACTCAAAGAAAATTTATGGTTTCTTTTAATTTCCGGTTTCACGAAGCAGAAGAAGTCTAGGTTTTTCGAGGTGACTTCGGAGAAAATTTAAAAGGGTGGTGTATGATCACGGCAAAAATTCAAAGCTTGCGTGATAAAATGTTCCAAAAGATGGCGGTATTTTCACAGCTTAGTTTAAAAAACACCTGATTTTTATAAGAAACAAGAAATTTGTCTTTCAGAAGCAGGCTGTGGCGAAAGCTGAAAAAATTAAACTTTAATTGCATGCGATAATTTTCGGAAGAAGGTAGTATTTCTGTAGATCATAAAAAAACACCATATCTTTGAATAGCAAGTGGACTACTATAAAAATATTGTAGCTCAGTAAAAAATCGCATTGCACATGTTCTGTATTTGAAGAAAACCAAAGATCAATGATAAAAATCATCTACGCAGTTAATACACCACTCCACCAAATTATGAATTTCTAAAAACCACCGCTTCCATATATCGTGGAATTTCTAACGAGGTATTTTTTCATTGTATTTTCTGGTGAATTGGGTGACTGCATTTAAGGAAGCTATAGAGGAAAGGGTGAGTCTACAAACATCTATGTGGGGAATTTAAAGTTAAAAATAAATGTTCTTTATATATACTGGGAAAATGCCATATTTCTCGAATATTATGAAATTTTGCACTCGATGTGTGTTTTCAGTCTCCCAAAAAGGTAGCTTCTGTCCTCGCTTGTGGACGCCCTTGCTTATTGGAAAAGAATGTTGATGGACATATTTTTTTTTTATCCCATTTGGAAGTATTGATGTATCCCATCATACATCCCAGTATTCATGATGTATTGCGCCTTGTTTTGCTGTTATTTCATAAATAGCTATGAATTAATTGTTTAGACACGACAGAACTTTACTTGGATTAAGATTGGCTTATTAATTTTTACGCATGAATGTGATCATGTCACAATGTTGTTGTCCAAACTCCTTTATCTGCCTTTTTATCAGTACAGCCTGATTTAATTTCTGGTCCTTGTGCGATAAATATCAGCAGGTAATTCTGGGTACGTTAAAGGTAATCCCAGCATACCTGTTGATATCAGTTGCATTTTGGGCATAGTGTCAGCTATATTCTCAGTCTAAGCCTGGCTTGAGGTTTGTCATTTATTTTTAGTTACGCTTCTTTGCTTTTATGTTGCTTTTTTGTACATTAGCATACGCTCAGTGTCCCACAAGATGTCGGTTGAATAATATTGTTGAATTTTTGCGAAGTTTGAAAGAAATATTCATTATTTTATGTAGGCTCACCAGACGCGTACTCTGGTGGTGTCGCGAGGGGAGGGGGTCAACGTCCTCCGAAAATGTCAACACTTTAATTTTCTCTGCCCCCCTATCCCCTCCTAAACTTAAGTTTTAAGCACATGCCCGAGTTCTACTGTCTATTTGTACATTGTCTAAAGGGGGCAAGGCACCATTTTCTGGTAAAGGTGTCCAATACCTAAATTATGGTGTCCCATTAGGCCCTATTTTTAAACGTTTTTCAGATTTAGAAATTCCCTCCTACCGATATTTAACATCTAAGTAAACAAAATTCTATCCCTCACAGTATACTGTTTTAACATATCTTACGCTGTGTTCGTAGAAATAGCCACTATAGTCACAAGATGATTGCAAATCAATGTTTAATAATCCAATAAATTATAATCAATATTAGTTGGTTTAAGTGCGTTTGTGTAGCTTTTGGAGCTCCTTTTTTATTTTACTTAGTTCATTTTTTTCTGTTTTCACCATGCACATAATTTGGGTGGAGGAGGGGCTTCTCAGTGAAATCTCAAAATTTCTGTTATTTCTTCTACAATTACTTATATTTAGATATTTCCTTGCTCTTTTCTAAGTTTGATGTTGAGTCCGTCCCTCCGCTCTGAAGGAAAATCCTGACTAGTTCCTGCATCCAACTCACAAAGAAAAAACGAGCTTTTACAGTTTTTCCACAATTTCCTAAAATTTCTGTGTTTATTACCTGTCATAAGTCTTTTCAAAACAAACCATTATGTCAAAACCCTTCAAGTATTCACAGTTTAAGGAGACAGTCAAAGACTCATCAGAGTTAAGAAAAATCTTTATTCCCCACGAATGTTTGTCTCAAATTCTCCGTGCTGCCGTTCGCTGATTAAAATGATGAAACTTCTTTTCAGACTATTCTAAAATTCTGTTGCAAGCTTATGGTCGGGGTATCGTATGACGCAAATAATCCGTGTGTGAAGTAATATTGTTTATTGATTAAAATGCTGAAATTTATCTATCATATTGTTTTTAATATCCCATTACAATCTTCCAGAAGAAACATACCCTTTTGCAGCTAATCAGAGATTTTTGAATAATAATAATAATAAGGGTTTTCCTTTCGAACTGACAAAGGAACACATCAACCAATGGAAGTCAGGCTTGTTAAGATTGTATACCGTTTCTAATCAAAGGGATTTTTACACTTACTATCAACCAAAAAAAAAAAGACTAGAATAAATAATATTAAATAAAGTAAATAAAAATTACGACATAAAAAATTATATGGCCCAATATTTTTCGCAGCCGGATATGAAACATCAATTATCAACCAATCTTCTGGATTTAAATCGGTTCCCTAATTTAAACCCTCATAATACCAAATATATTTTAACGGCTACTATTCAGAAGAATTTTTAAAATAAAAGGCTATTCCTTTTTGTCTTGGTTGCAGGGCTTTATTTTTAGCCGTTAAAATATAACCCTTGTTTCGTAAATGGGCCACTTAGAAAATAAATTGATATCAAACTATTGACATTGTTTTTAAATTTCAGAATATAGTTTAGAAAGAAATTTGGTAAAAAGTCGCTGTAGTATTTTGGCTCAGTTGCATTCTATTGTTGCGTGTCTTAAAAATATAACTCGGATTTTTAAGTGTTTCTCATTCAGTGTCACGTTCTCGTTGCTTTGGCTTGGTGTTAGTACATTGAGAGATTCAGCTAATATCACACAAGTTTTGTGCACCGTTTCAGTTATTAGTTACCATTTGCTATATCACTTTCTAAAGGTTCTTTTTGCGCTTTATTCCTTTTAAGTGAATCGTTAACTTTCAGGTATTGTATCTTCAGTTTAAACCGTTTTGTATATAGTACAATTAGGACAATACACAAGTTTTTAAGCTATTCTAAGTACTGATCATTTTGCAGCTAAGCGCCACCATGTGAACTAATTTCTAAGATTTTTTTATCACCATCATCACTTCCTGCTTAACTATTATTATTTAATCCAAGTGTGATAAATTTTAATTGTGAAATTTTATAAATTGATTTCCTTTAATGAATTTAAATTTTCTTATTTATTTTAATTCTCAATAAAATAAGTTTTTATCATTTTTTTTGCGGTTGCAGATGATGGCGATGAAATGAGAGGAAGGGGGTTAATTCAAGTTAATATGCCAGCATTGTTCACATCATATGGGTAGATTAGAGTCTTTCCAGGCTAATACATGCGAAATGAATTTGCATATTAGTTTTAATTTACGTGGTTGAGGCTGTTACGGACTACGGCAAATGCAAATCCCGGCGCTCTCATTTCTAGGAAGGAAATTTGGTGTTTGAATGGGAGTCTAGCATAAATTCCTGGGACTTGAGATAGGTAATTTTATCCCCTAACCCACTCATTCGGTGACTCGCTGTTTAGGGGTTGTAATTACTTAATTTCTATGTGTCATTTACTAGAAAAAACTTGCCTCGTTCCATATTTGATCACCTGTACTCAGAGAAATCATTTAGGGAAATAGCAAGGGACCAAAATTAAGACTTCAAAAAAATTTTGCCTACGCTACTATTTTCCAAAAGAATGTTGTCGAGACAATCTAATATGTGAATTCTCCTCCATACAGATTCGGTGCATACAAATTTGATTAACCCGTGTTGTAACATTCAAAAATAGCAATGACATAAGTGTTACTCGCGCACCCTGAACATTCAGGTTGACAGTTGGTATAATTAGCTATAATCACCCCTATATAGGGTCAGTAAGTTAAGCTAAGTTGTAAGTACTTTACAAAATGGGTTCGAGACACCCTGGAAGTAACATTAGATAATTGCATCAATTGTGCCGCAAAAGTATCTTTCTCAAGTATTTCTTTTGACTTCAGGGCATTACTTCGGAAGTATTGACGTTTGAAAAATAAATCATTTTTTAATTCAAATCTCTAGAAAAATTCAGTTATGTGACGCTGTATCAAGGTTTAATTTAAGTTAGCGCATGGAAACTTGTGTATTGAACTTGTTTGTATTTTATGTGGAAATTGAAGTTATATAAGGCCTTCTAAGGAAAACAATTGTTTAAATTGTCAGGTCAGATAATTAATTGCCAAGGCACCATATTTGTATGGGGTTACCAATTTGAGCTTCGGACACAGTGTGCCTATGATTATGGGTTCAAGTCCTTTTGATTTTTTATTGTTCCCTTTGCAAGTCTTCATATTTGTTATGTAATTCGTTGCACAAAACTTACCCACTTGGAGGTTAATCTCATTAGGTCAGCCAAAGCTGTGGTATTTATCTCTGGCGATTTAACGAGATTGGCTGAAAATATGGTGTGATCATCGCCAATAAAATTTTTTAACTCTTATCAGCGGAATTTCTCTGATAACATGTGTAAATATCGGTAAGCTTTACTAGAACGCTTTGCCTTGGTTACCTAATCTATGTAGTCCGCTTGTAATTATTGCAATGTAGACATTACGGCCTGCAAACAGTTTTCAGTTGATGATGTATGATGGTGTGAACCAGTCTTCAGCAGTATGCGCATGCTGTTCTCTCCCAGTGAGTATTACATCAGGTACTGGTTTATTAGCGATGTACCGGACTTGCTGTAAGACTCCCAGGGCGTGAGCAACCCTCCTTCTAAGTGCATGGTATCCTACAACTCTAAGGTACCCCTTTTTCTTATTTTCTTTGGCAAATTTAAGGGATCTGTGTTTCGCATGATTCGTTGCAAGAGCTGATTTGTGCTTCTTACTTTATGACTTTCATAAAGGTTACATACAGAGGTTATATTACAAAGGAACGAGGTTGCGGCTGAATTCTTCCCTCGGGAGGGTTTGAAGTCCCTTCCCTTACTAGATTTGTTTTCTTTTGAAAAACACATGATAGTGTTCAAGGTTTCATCTTTTTGGGTGTGAAAATATACTTTATAAATTTTCAGGACCCGTCTATCTAAACAAAAATTATATAGTCCCCCCTCATCGGGAGAATGAATTATGAGCCTATGCTAATTATCACACACTGCGCTAGAGAAAATAAGGGAAATTCCTAAAAATTACTCTGGAATTTTTTTTTCTAAAGAGTGGTTTGTGTTCACATTTGTGACATTCTTCGGGGGAGCCAATGTCAATGGGGAAAATGTCTATTTGTTTCTGTTGTGGTCTGGTTCAGTTAACTTTTCTATTAGTATTGTTTCTATTTCACACTACCATAATACAATAAATTCAGTTTGTTTTAAGTTTTAATGTTGTTCCTTCTTTTCAGTTGAAAAAAACTAGTAGTGTTTTAAATTTTATTCTCTTATCAGGGAGCAATGTACAAAAAAGACAAAAACCTGGAAAAAAAAATTTAATATGCTTTTTACCATCAACTTTTTTTTTTGTTGGGTATTGCTAGTAGTTGTTTACCCTTTTTTTTCAGACTTTCCTTTTCAGAATGATTGTACAGTAAGCCTTGGTTTGCGAAATAGAAACTCAACCAATTTTGCTTTACCTTAGACCCAATGTTTAGTCTATCAAACAGTTCGTGGTAACGAACTGTAGTAAGGCTCAATAGTAACCAAAACTCTAAAAAACGGAATTAAAAAATTGAGGGGGCAACTAGGCCTCCTCCCCCACTCCTTTTTTCTCAAAATCATTCGATCAAAACTATGAGAAAGCCATTTAGCCAAAAAAAAAAAAAAAATGCAAATTTCGTTTTAATTATTCATCTACGGAGAGCCAAAATGAAAAAATGCATTAAATCAAAAACGTTCAGAAATTAAATAAAAAACAAGTTTTTTTAACTGAAAGTAAGAAGCGACATTAAAACTTAAAACGAACAGAGATTACTTCGTATATGAAAGGGGCTGCTCCCTCCTCAACGCCCCGCTCTTTACGCTAAAGTTTTTTACTGTTTTAAAAAATAGAGTTGAGATAAAGTGTCAAACTTTAGCGTTAAGAGCGGGGCATTGAGGGGGGAGCAGCCCCTTTCATATACGAAGTATTCTCTGTTCGTTTTAAGTTTTAATGTCGCTCCTTACTTTCATTTTAAAAAAACTTGTTTTTTATTTAATTTTTTACTAAGGTTCACTGCTGTCGTATTTACATGAGTTTTCTCTTCTTTGAACTTAATGATTTCACGTTTGACCAGGACTCTCCCTCGACTAGTTTCAGGTGTTTCTAGGTTACACAAGTTCTTAGCAATGCGATGTTTTCCCAAATCTTGGTTGACTTGAGTTTCTTTCGAGAATTAAATCTACTTAAAACGTCTTAGTATGCATTAACTTTTCTGTCTATATTATAAACAATGGAACAAATTTACAATGTTTTAGTGAAAACTCATGTAATGTGGAACGTCCTAGAAAAAATACTGATTAATGGGAAGCCTGAATTTGATTAGTAATCTTATTGATTAGTGATTAAGAATCCTCGGATATTAAATTCTTTTATTTTATAACATCAGACAGTGGAATAAGAAAAATAAAGAAAAGAAAAAAGCCGAAAAGTATAAAAAGTACAAAAAAAGAAACAAAAAACAGGTTCCAAATCAATTGACGAACCATTCAAATATATTGGACGCCATAGGGTTACCTCTTTTATACCTTTATATGTGCAATAAGTTATTCAGTTCTTATAAAATAAACTAAAGTATGTACTTCTATGTCCCAATTTTTACATTTTAATGTCTCTATTTCCTTTTTTTTCAGTTGACAGAAATGAAAAACAAAAAAATGAGTTGAAAGCAGAACTAAGCAAGTTAAAAGAATCAGCAGCAAATTTTGTTGACAGGTTAGTCCATTCTTCTTTTATAAATATTTGAAGGAGCGATTTCGTAGAGAACCATGCCAAGTTTTTTAAATATTATTGTTTTTTGAGTCTTTTTGAAGCTAATCCGACTAAATTCTCTTTCTACATCCTTTTTAGGTTTAATGTCAAAGTTCTTGATTTACTATTATATAGCTTAATGTAATCACATCGATAGACTCTAAAAATATAAACAAAAAAAAAGATAGAAAACATCATTTTTAGGGGGTTATCAAATTCATTCTAGAATTCACTTAAACAGCGTTGACATGGATTTCTAGCGAGATCTCCATGTATCGACACGTATCTGGCCAGGTATATATTTCAAGAACATGGGATTTGAAAACCTGCATAACGAGAAACTACTGTGCCTAACCAGACATCCCTGTTTAGGTATAGACTTCGAGCTGGACATGCGTGTTAATACTGCTCTAAGAAAATTTCTATTTTCTAGTCCTTGCTAGGATAACAACAATTCTGGAAATTTTGTCCGCCGCATTTTTGTTGCATTAAAATTAAAACCAACAAAGAATCCTTTTTATGTTTCTACTATTAATTTATCTGGATTTGGTCAAATTTGTTTCTGAAAGGATCATTTTGATTTATTTGAAAAAAAATGGATTTAGGACTTTGCTTCGTGGTCGTTACGTGTGAAAGTTGCACTTGTCAATTTCAGTTATTTTTTTTAAAATAAGTTACCAAGCAATGATTGCAAGACAAACAGTATCAAACTGGGTAAATTCAATCTTATAAATCCATTGCTAAAGAATCGACAATTTAACGCTATTGAGTCACTATTTTTCAAGGCCTTAGTGAATTTTGTGTTAATTAATACATAAAGTGGGATATTTCAGCGGTTGTTGGAGTACCGTAAAAACACGGGATTTCCTAATTTAATAATGGCGAACCAAATCTACTTCGTTTTGTCGTTGTATTTTAAATTCACCGAAAAATTTTCAAACTTCTATAGAGGTTGAGTGCTTACACTATTGTTATTATTATTATTATTAATTTATTACCCGTCAAAAACGGAAAAGACGGAGTATATAAAAGAAAAAGAAAGAAAAGCACAAAAATTTAAATACACTTCCACTACAAATATTATAAAATAACACTAGTCCAGGGGTAGCTGGCTCTTAAAACATTGTTACTGAATTTGGAGATTCTTCTCTCTGTGGCCATGGAAGGGTTGGTGACCTTATATTTCCTGGAGATGTCGCCATTGCTGTGCCACAAAGGGAGATGCAGGAGAAACTTAGCATATCTGTAAAATGCGCTGCAAATGGCTTTCTTTTCGGTAGCTGTGAATATTTTCCAGAAGGGAACCATAGCAAGCAGATGGGAGGTAGTAAAAGCATTGTATAGCCGGGCAAGGAGAGGACGGTTGAAACAATACTTATTGGCAACAAGTAATCCGTAAGACGCTCGTAGACGGGAACAGAGCTGGTTTGTCATTGCTGAGCGTGTGTCCTTCAGTGTAGAAGAAATAGGAAGGCCAAGATACGTAAGGGACTCACAAGGCTTAATCAGAGTGTCGCCAATTTTAACGGAGAGGTTAATTGAAAGCTAATTTTTTGAACCGTTGAAGAAAAGAAGTTCTGTTTTAGATTCGTTGAAGGAAAGTCCGATCTGCTTGTATGCCGCTGCAAGTGAGTCGTAATTTTGTTGAAATAAAGATATCGAACGAGAAACATGAAGAATGTCATCAGCAAAGTTCAGCAGCGAAAGATTAATCCCACGGAAAAAGCACGACGGCTTTATTACTTGCTGTGCTTCGATAATACCGTTATTAAACAGTGATGGAGAAGTTTTGCCACCTTTACGTACGCCTTTCTTGACACTCAGCATTTCTTTAGAAGGAAAAGTGCCCGACGGAGAGGGGATCAGGATAACAGCCGAGAGCTTTTTGCACATACTGTAAACAGGGGAAAGGATGCAAGAGGAAACACCTCGCTGAAGGGCTTTGAGCAGGATATGGCCATGGATGCCAGAATCGAAGGCTTTACTAACATCAAATGCTGCAAAGACGAGAAGATCACCATTTTTATCTGCATCAATAAGAAGATTTGCAAGAACGCTGTGAACGTGTTCCTGTCCTGAGTGCTTTTTGAACCCGAACTGGTCGTCCGGAGTAGTGCATCGAAGTGCAATTTCATCAAAAATAAGGGATTCAAATAGCTTACAAAAAGTAGTTGAAACAGTGATCGGACGATATGAAGCGCACTGGTCAGCTGGTTTACCTTTTCTGAGAATAGGATGTACCAATGCAACACCAAAGCTGTCTGGAACGATGCCAGTAACGAAAATCATTTGAAATAGCAGAGAAAGGTGCTCTAGGAGAAGATTGCTGGCAAAGCTTCAATGGGTACCAGATATACCATCGATGCCCTTAGATTTCTTTTTTTTTAACTTGTCAATTTTTGAACGCATCAAGGACGGAGTGAAATATTAAAGTACAATATATATAAAGTACATTGCTAAGTTCTTTAAAATATTAATAAATGTAAGTAATATTGCCTACTTAATCAATATTTAACAAGTTTTAATTGCGTTTTTCTTTTTCTATATATATATATATATATATATATATATATATATATATATATATATATATTCATAAATTCGGTTTATAAAAATTTGAATAAAACGTCTAGCATATCTTCTTCTTCTTCCCTGGTTGCTCATGCTCTTGCAAGATCTTTATTTACGTTCAGCTTAAACACCGCAACTTTCGCCTTGCAAAAAAATTGTCAAGAAACTATTAAAAATGAAGAACAAATAAAAATGAAGAAATTATTGTCTGTTGCATAAATAAGGAAAATAAACATAGACAAAGAAACTGATTGTTGTATGGATGAAAAGAACAACAGTAATAGTAATGTCACTTTATTGAAATATATGTTTTTATCGATTATAATCAATCTGTTCCGAAATTAATAAGACGATACAAATTGTCCTCAATATATCTTCCTCCATTTAAGCTAGAAGTGAATAGCAACAGAGAAAACTACAATTATGACCCAATAATAATGTAAGAAGTCTCCCAAGAACGTAAATTTGGGCATAAACGAATAAAAGAAAAACACGACAAAATTGGAAAATGTATTACTTTGGTGCGGTTTGACTATGCTGGTGAAAATTGTAGTTTTCTTTTTAATTCTGATTTCAGTTGCCTTCAAATAATCAATAAGTTAATGTATTGAGGTCCAACATTTTTCTAGCGGTACATCTTCTTTTTGTATTTTTTCTCTGTTTTCCAGGGAAGGGCTGGATCTGAAGGGGATTTGTGAGATGTCTTGTTTCAATAAAAAATTACTGTAAATGTAAATTTTTCATTGAAGCCAATAATAAGTTCTATATTTGCTACTTTCGCATCATAGACACTATAACCTTCCTTTAATCTGTAGATTCAACAGATATGCCCCCACCCCCCAAAAGAGAATTACTGCATACTATCTCTTAGATCAATTCATTGCTGTTCTTACAATCTCACAACATTTTTCATTTTGACTTTTATTCTAAACAAGATCTAATTTTAATTGCTGACTTGAATTTCACGTTTCAATTTAGGTTCGTGTTGACTAATAGCTCGTAAAATAAAATTATTTCCTTGCACGCAGAATATATATGCTGACACACTTCGTCGCTATTTTAATCAAACATGGTATTTCCGAGAAAGAATAATTACGGTATTACCCTGAATTGGGATTTGATTTGTAGCATTTATGGCATTTCAAATAAAATTTGTTGTAATTAATTATCCAATTTTTCTTTTGCAAGTATAACATTTGAGTTACTGATAAAATTAAAATTTATGCAAGAATGCATTTTTTCGTTTCTTTTTTTATGCAATGTCTTTGAAAAGAAACGGCATTATGTTTAATGTGCCTTACTTAGTTTTGGTTTTTATGTTTATGGGTATTTGGGGGGAAGTACAATAACGCAGCTTTTTAGGTGTATCTATGTCATGTTGAGGTGGCGGGCTCTAAATTTAAAACACGTTTTGCCCTATCGAAATTTATGTGTTTTCAAATACTAGAGGAAATTAGCTAGCCTCTTTAAAAGAATGGAGCTTTACAAGGCAAAACATCAGTTAACTATTCATTAAAAAAAAAAAAAAAAAAAAAAAAAAAAATCAAAACCTGTACGTAGTCGAATTTGAGCGAGTAGAGTGGAAATTGTCCTCTTTCAAGGGGTAATTCCGAAGTTTCGTAAAACGTCAATAAATATATTGTATTGAGAATCAAAAAGGAAAAAGAAATAAATTTTATTTTATTTTAATCAATCCTTGTAAAACTTTCAGCCAAAAGTGTTTTAATTCGTGGCAACTGTGATTCTGGCTTCTCCTATCTTCCTCAGTTCTTCTCTCCTTACAGATATTTAGTTGCCAATCTGATTTGTGGCTATGTCTCCGCACCTAGTAGCGATAAACAGCGAGTTTTAAGCCTCATCTCAAACGTCTTGAATTTCAATTCTGAAGAAAAGAGGAAATGTGGAATGATTGAACAGCTACCGGTCGGTGATTCAAAGGTATCTTGGTTTTTTTTCCTGTCTGAGCATGTCTAGTCATTTTTGTCATTTTCTTTTCGAACTTCCGAGGGAGTGCCGACTTTCAGAAATCGCTTATACTATATTGCGCCTTCCAAGTAGGACAGCAAGATTTGTGGAACTGTGCCAAGCGTTTCGGGTACTATGCCAAGCGTGGCGGAATTTAAATACACACACGGTGCATCGAGATATTCACCGGTTTGTGGAAAGTGGATGATCCCTCAAAAACTTCCTAATAATTCCTGGTTGTTCCTCCAAGTGGCTGTGACAAAATGTCATGTTACTTCAAAATAGATGGAGGACACTCTAGGGTAGCTTTTACATATTTTGGATTATTTCAAAAAGAGTATTGGGTAACTACAGAACAGAAAAAAAAAATTTATTAGAAAGTGATTGTTAAAATTTGATGGAAAAAATTGATAGCAAAAAAAACATATTAAAAATATTATGACGCCAACTGTTTCATGCCCAAGGATTAAACCATCTTTCGGAGTGGAAAAATCCTATTCAAAAAGTACTTACCTAACCTCTCTAAATCAAAATGATATGTGTAGGTTTTCTTCGTTAGATACATACATTAATAATAAGACGGTAGAAATTATAAAACTCAATCGGATTAATTGTTTTTATACCTGTGGCTGCACAGTCGATTGACGCTTAGCTTAGCAGTACAGGGTCAAGAATCGATCTCTGCTGCCACAAAATTGGGCAATAGGGGCAATTAGGCAGTAGCTTGCTACTTGTCCCTGTAAAAAAAGACCCAGGGAGTGAAACGTCGATTCGACACCCTGTGTGCCAGCAATGGTGCACATATTCATGTAAGCAAAGAAAAAAAGGAATTGTACTTATTTCTTAAAGGTGTTAGACAAGAAAAACAATAAAGAAAATTGTGAGTGTTTTAATTTTCTCTCGACAATCGTCATTATCTTAACAATATCAAAGCAATCGTCATTATTTTATTAGCCCATGAAAAGAAAAGAAACCTAAAATAAATTGTAAGCAATTGGATCCTGAAATAGGGTCAATTGAGAGGTGAATCAGGGAAGGGTCTGTTTCTCCTAGATTTTCCTGTAGATTTCAAAAGATACCTTGGGAGCATTTTGATTTGAAAATGCTATTTTTCGGTGCCTCATTGAAAAAACCGAAAAAGGTGACGAATATGCCTCCTCCTAGATTTTGAAAAATATGTTTTACGCAGCCTCAACATTTTTGTGAGCTGACGCCACAGGGAGCCTGATTTTCTTAATTATAGAGGCAGGTTTGCGGTTAGTGGGAACCAGTGGCAGTGAAGATGGAAAGGTATTTGCAGATAATTGGCACTTAACCGGAACTGTTTTCGTTGCTATTAGAATTTTAAAATTATAGTACAGTTTTGTTACGCCATCTATTTTAAACGTTTATTTGGATTGACATACTATTTGTTTCTTAGCCATGAATAAAAGAATATATTGATGCAGTAATTACCATATCTTCCTTCGTAATTTTGCTGCAAAATCCCAAAAGGCAGGTAAATTATGCCAAAAAAATATAGGAAATAAGGGAGATATCTGAACTGTGAAGGATTCCTCCTCTTTCTGTACCAGCCTGGTTAAAGACCTTTAAATTAACTAATTTACTAAGATGAGTTTTAGGGTTTAAATCCGTAAACAGACAGAAGCAGTAATTTGAATTTATTAAAGTACTTCTATTATCATTCACGAAAAAATTGTGGTAAATTAATTAGGACGTAGAAATGTCTGATTTAATTTATGTCTGACGCCTAAGGACAAGGCTTCATGCTCAACAATTTTCGGCTACGTAGTACTTTTTTTTTAAGTTGCCATGACTTCATTAACAAACTGCATTTGAGCACGTTCTTTAGTCCTAAGCATGTTTTCAGTCCTGACGCATGAGCAAATACAAAAAACCTCCCCACTTTTCCTATATAACGATTTGTTAATTGAAATTGAAACCAGTTGTTAGTCATCTCGAATTTTCTCAGTTGCTTGTTCCATGGATGTGAGTCTTTAAACACCTTAGTTTTAACTTTCCTCTTATATTATATTTGTCATTTGAAAAGCTGCTTGAAAAGCATTTGAAGAGTACACTAGGAATAGGGATAAGCACTGATGGTGGCAAAGAAAAAAAAACTACCGGGAACATCCGTGGAGATTTTCGCGGAGAGGGAGCATGGGCGCCCATAAGCTGAGCATTAGGGGGGGCTTACCTGGTCTAATCGGCACTTTCAATGTTGTATAACCGAAATCTCAAAAGAAAAATATAGAAATATAAAGCAGTGTTATTTAGCCAAGGGGGGCTGCCCCGCCGCACCCCCCCCCCCCCCTATGGGTGCCCATGGGGGGACTTTGGTAAAAAGGTCTGGAGAGAGAAAATAATTTTTTGAAATAACTGTGATAGTTTTCCCAAATTTTAGCAAATGTTGTACTTTTGTTCATTTTTAGCTTTTTGGGTAAAGCTCAAGCCTCCAGATTATCCCGAATGAAGGCTAATCTACAAAATATTTCAAAAGTTGAAAATCAAAACCTATTAATAAGATCACCTGAATCAAAAATAAAACAAAACAACCAGTCAGATCAACTTTTTTTTTTCTTCTTTGCAGATGTATGTAGTTTTCACATTGAAATCTCACAGATTTATTGTGTTTTGTAATTATGAAATATTTGGCGGGTTTAACTAATTTTGCATGAATTATCGGAACTTATGTAGAGCTTCTTTTTAATTTTTAAGAACGAACAGAAGCGTCAAATTTCTTAGGTTAGCGTCAAACTTCGTAATTCTTAGTCTTTCGTAATCTTAGCGTAAGAACGACGGAGGATTATCTTAGCTTTAAATGTCAGAAGGATTTCAACTTAGTACTGTTCCCGAATGCGGTGGGAGGATATCGCAAGAGAGGATTTAAGGGAAATGGGAACTTCTTGGGAGGATCTAAAGAAGGAGGCTTTCAATAGGTTAAGATGGAGGAGGAGCGTGCGTAGCTGTGTTGGCCTCAGGTGGCTTGGTGCTGCAGAGAGTTGTTAGTAGTAGTATTCTTTAAGAAATATTAATTTGTTTCTTCTATTTTAGAGTCTGACTGCAGCATTCCTGGAATTTCTCGACACCGAATCGAAAGCAAGACCTAGACTACCACCACTGCCAAATCCGTAACTGTTCATTGCTTAAATTAATTTTTTGAGTTGTTGTTGTGGGACTGGAAGACTAAATTCTGTTATTGTTCTTATATTTATCGCGACTTCGTTTATATTATAGACCTATGGAGTATGTCAATTTTGGTTCTTATTCAGTAGGGAAGGGGTTTCAAGGTGATGTTTAAAATAACTATACCATGAATCAAATTTACCCAAGAGTGACTCGGCTGTTAAAAGCCCGGACATTGAATAGAAAGATGATGTGAACCGAAACCTTGGGCAATTCGGGCTGACGAGGAACCTGATCGATTAAGCGAAGAATTGGGGTATCTAAACTACTCCAACTAATATGCATTTAATTTGTTTTGGTCAATTCTGGGTTAACTTCTGATGTTGTGATGACAAAAGAAATCTATCGTATCTTTGGGCGATACGGAAGCTGATCGATTAAGCGAAGAATTGGGGTATCTAAACTATTCCAACTAATATGTATTTGATTTGTTTTGGTCAATTCCGGGTTAACTTCTGACGTTGTGATGACAAAAGAAATCTATCGTATCTTTGGGCGATCGAGGCCCATTTTTATAAAATCGAAAAGAACATATTTTCTGGTTCATACGGGTGAAAATAGTAGTTTTTTTTGGCAAACAGTGGTAGTAATTCATGAAAATTCAGAGGGGGGCAAAATGTATTTTTCAAAGTCTAGGGGGGAAATAAATTTGTTGTTTTTTCCTTTCTTCTAATGAAAATAACTAAAAGACAATTTCCAATGAAAATACCCCCTTCCCCAGAAAAATTATTTTTTTAAATTTAGGGGAGGGCGGAAAAATGTAGGAGGCACATGCCCCCTCCCCCAATTCACGCCACAGTTTATGTAGGTTAAAATAACAGAACAAAAGTTGTGTAATGTGAAGACTGGCAAATATGACGAGTCTCTCTTCAGGTGTCAAGAATTTGATTTATACTCAATGAAAAAGTTTCCCGATATAAATTCATTAGAACAAAACAATGTTGACAGTGCAACAGGAATTCTAAATGAAATAAGGATTGTAGTCGTCCATTAAATAACTTGTTAGTCACCTTTTTCGATCTCCTTTTGTTCCTTTTTTTAGTGCTTTTGCTTTACTGTTATTTTTTTATTATTATTATTAAATTTTTACCGTCTCTCCTCTCAGTGGTTTTATGTTTCAAACTTTCCAAACAGATATATATTATTTAAGTTTAAATGACACCTACTCTTATTTGTACTTTAAATATTATCATTTAAATATTTCGTTTTAAATCATGTATTTATTTAGTTTTTTAAACCTTGTGGAAATCCTTAAGTAAAGTTCTGTAAAATTTTGCCACAAGAACATTTTGTTATCGATGTTTAGTAATGGCCATTTTTTCTGTCACAAAAAGTATCATCGCTCATTTCTGTCATGGGACAAAGTGTCGTTGATTTTATCTGTCACTGAAAAAAGCCTTTCTTTTTTTTCTGTCATCGTACACAATATCATGAATTTGTCGATTGTTGAAACGCGTCGTCGCCTGTTGAGGTTAATTTTTTAAGGGCGTCTATGTAATTTTTCG
Source organism: Artemia franciscana (assembly GCF_032884065.1). Taxonomy (NCBI): domain Eukaryota; kingdom Metazoa; phylum Arthropoda; class Branchiopoda; order Anostraca; family Artemiidae; genus Artemia; species Artemia franciscana. The sequence continues at coordinate 21,831,331 of NC_088881.1, forward strand.
TAGGTACAATCTTCAACGGATGCAATTTTCTTGAGTTGAACTTTCGATCAAGTAATAGAAATCTCGCACTTGGAGAGTAAATTTTTCACTGAAACGGAATGTTCCTAGATTTTGGCGGAGGATGGGGCCTAGATGTAGCTGGAGATGGAGCAGGTTACCTCAACAGACAACATGATTACATAGGAACAATGCCATTTCGCCGAAAGACTAAAAAAACGATTGCACTTATAGACAACCCTCCTGGAGCCCTTAGGGCATGGGTTGTAAGTTATGTCTTGGGGGGCATATAAGGTATATATAGAAAGGGTGACCGTATAAACTTGGAGGGGACTCATTAGATTGTTAATCAGAAGTTCTAGTGCCCTTTTTAAGATTCAGAGTGATCGAAGGGTGGATATCCTCCCACATACTTCTTTTTTTCCTGAAACGGTAGAAACTTTGAGATGGCCATTTGTTGTCTTAAAAACTTTGAAAAGAGCGCATTTGATTGAAAATTGAAAAGGTTAGTGTCCTTTTTAATGGTCAAAAATGAATGGAGGGCTGCAAACCCTCGTCCCACGCCTAACATTTCCCCAAACCCATCTAATCCAGATTTTTAGATAACCATTTTGTATAACCTTATTGAAAGGTCCAAAAATTATCTCTTTGAGGATGACCCGTCAGATAAAACAATAGCTCTTTGTCCAATGGGAAAAAACAAATAGACTCTTTCCAATGACACTTTGTCGATGACTGAAAAAATTATGACACCTTTTACCATAACACTTCGTCCAATATGCAATATAACAACTTATATCAGTACAAAGCTGGCTGAGGTCAATACAACAGAGCAAAACTATGGTAGTTCCTTCACTGTGTTTGCCTCAAGGGTTACCAGTCCTTGAGCGCCTTACGACAGACAGGTTTGAACCGCAGTTTCCTTGGTTTCCGTGTGAGGCTTTATCGACTGCATAGTTACAAAAGGGGCCTCAACTAATACTAATGTAAACGCTTATTTGTATTCATTGATATCTTCTCAACACTGTTGAAGACCTATATCAAATCTTGTCAAAATCGTAGGTTATGAATTGAATTATGAATATTTTACAACGAAAATTATTCAAAATTTCTTCGAGATCCCCAGATCTCCAAAAACGGTCAAGATGTCCGCAGAGCCTGTTTCCTGGTGACCACAAAAAGGTATCTTCTCGTCCGGCTTCAAAATTCAGAGAAACTAGTTTGAACAATCAAAAGTAAATATGTTATGTAATATTGAGTCCTAGTCGCCTGGCAACTGAGGGTAGCGCTCCAAAAATGCATCAAATTGTTCATTTAAACAATACGATCCTAAAAAAACATCGAATAAACTAAAAGTTCAGCTTATTCTTATTTACGCTTAAATCTTATTAAATCTTCTCCATCTTCTTTTATGGAAGTCCATCTGATATGACCGTGACTAATGTAAAATCTCTTGAGGTAGCGATATAAATTACCTTAGACCGGTTCTCCATGTTTCTAATACCCTTTATCAAGTTATTTTCTGTCTTTTCTGACTTTAGTTTTGAAATATACTCAAGCGTCACTTTCCCATTCTATCTGCATTTACAAATTTTTGATTAGACCACTGTAGGAATGACCCCCCTGATCTTGTAATAAACCCCCTGTTAAAAATAAGTCTATCCGAAAGTGTGCTTCAAAAGACCTATGAACAGCGTAAAGTGCTGAGCTAATCACTTTGAAAGAGAGAAGGACTAATAATTTGCTTCAACTTTTGCTATGTTTGTCACTTTTCAATATCGTTCTTCTTTTCCTTCTTTTCTTCCTCCTCGCTTCTTATTCTCTGCTTTAATGTTAAAACAGTTCATCTAATTTTGTGTTATTCCTGTTTTTCATCCTTCTTTTTAGTTTTTGAAGAATTTCAATACAATACTTGTCTGTGTTTTATCACCTTTTTCACTAACTGAAATTAGATTCGCTCTTTAAAAGGGCAGTGTTACCCAAATCACGGAATGTCTGAAGGCCTAAGGTAGAATCAAAATCCCCTACTTCACTTCAGAATTTTCTATTGATAACTTAATACTCGAATAACTTTTTTAAATATTTGTTTGTGGGTCCTACCCAAACAGAATTTAGCCCAAGAGCAATTTAAAACTATAGAAGTCCTCTAGTGGCCAAGTGAGTTTGGTCTCAGCTTGTCAATACGGGACCCAGAGTTCGAACTCAGCTGTTGCAACACACTGCAATGCTCGGAGTTCGATTCTGGTGATGAGATTATGCAAAAGCGTTTCCATACTAATCCGAACAACAAGAAAGAAAGAAAAATGTTGAATCTATTTCATCCGGGAGGAGTCTATCAGAGAAGATGGAAACTAAATAGAAAAAAACACAATTGACTTTTATTAAAATTATTCAACTCAATTACCCAACAATTTACATTTTGGTGATGATCTGCTTTGGCCGCTGTATGAGACAAGATAAACATAACTACAGATTTTCCCCCCTTTTGTCACCGTCATAAACGATGGAAAGATATTTACAATATAATTTTACAGGAAACGATAGATCGAAGATCAGTTTCTCTTTAAAAAACAACCAATTATCTTTATTTAATGCTGTAAATTGGAATTGATTTAGGAAGTGGTGTACCAGTGATAATTATAAGGACGAGAAAAGATTAATAGTATTTAATCTGGTTGATGACTCTAGAATACGGTCAATATATTATAGACGTTGTTCCTTCCTTTGGGATAGCGATGCAGCGAGATAACGTTTAGAATTTTATCACGCATCTTCAAAAACTGTTGCTGCTACATACTGTTTAGGGCGACTTATAACTATTCTAATAACAAAATTTACCAAGAACCCAATTTCTCAAAAAAACACCTTGTTTCAATATAGTCTTTTTTTATTTTAGCATTATTCCATTAGCACTGCCAAAGCTTACCGGTTTTTCAACACGAGTCTCGAATTTAACGCCTTAAATTCATCATAAAAAGGTCTAACAAGGATTTTATTTTTTGGCCTTTTTCAATAGAATTATTGGCTACAAGCCTGTAATTTCACAAGAACACATTTGTTGACTAGTTGTAAAAACAAGTCTTGACATAACTATTTTTTCTAGGTGGGGGTGGAACCTTCACACTAACTTTAGCCTGATTCCAACACCATAATGGGGTTTCAGCCATCCAAAAAGTGGCTTGGAGGCGATTAAGGGGACCCTGGAGTTTGCGAAAACAAATTGATGAACAAGAACAAAAACCTACTTTATATGTGCTTCCTTATTAAAAGCAAAGAAGTGCATAATTAATTCTTGTGCTGCAGAAGAAAAAAAAGGAGCACAACAATCAAAAATGTTTTCTTAAGAGAAAACCAAAAGCTCATTTCGTTTGAGTTTCGGGTACATTCGTGGTGACGATTTTCAGTAGTCATGAACAGGTCACTAAATAACACAGAAGCTGCTCTTCATGTATTCTAGATGGGGTCGATTTTCCAAATTATGCTGGCAAACTCTATTCGAAGTTTCATGCTTACTCAAAGAATTGTTTCAAGCTTAAAATTTTCGTAAATATGTGCAGAGAGTCTAAATTTCACAAGCATAAATTGCATAAATTCGGTTAGTCTAGGGAAAATTCTGATCATGTCTCACAGGCCTTATCTTTTAGATGCCAAACATGTATCACAGCAGGATGACTCAATCAGATTAAAATATTTTTCCTCGCTGATTTTTTACTATAAAACTATGTTCTGAAAGAAAATGGTAAGTTTTCTCAAGCGAAAACAGCTAAACGACGCTTTACGCGAATTCCGGATGGTATGTACAATAGAAAACGAAATTACTGAAGTATTCCTGAAAAAAAAAAACTTCCGAAAAAGACTTCTTTGTATACTCATCTAAATAGGAATAGCGATAGTACATTTTCACTTTCTTATAAACAGTCAGGTTTATTTATTTTCCTCACAATTTTGCCGATGGGGAAGAAAATCATATTTCATATGCGATCCAAAACAGAAGCGAGCAACATATTTGGCAAATCGATTGAATTTTTTCCCCTAATCAGATCAGGTGACACGAAACAGGTCCTTACAGAAAAATATGACTACTAGCCTTAGGGATGCATTTGCATCGACGGTAATGTCTTTTCTACCCAAAAAAATTCATGCAAAGGACGACATTGAACGGCTACTTTCCTCTTAACCCATCTTTAGTCTATTCAACGCTTTTGAAAAAAAATCAAATATTCAAGCAAAACTTAAGTCGATATTCTGTTTTTCGTAAGACCAATCCCTTAGGATATCCATCATTAAGCCTGAGCCACCTCTTTGGGATCATTTTTCTTTCCATATTTAGTTATACAAATTTCCATAGTTTCACAATCCTTATTGAAGGTGACCTTCAATTTCAACTATAAATGTGGAAGAAAGCGCAACAAATTCGAGTCACTGTAAAAAATTATGCCATAAAAAAAGTTCCAAAATTTCGTGCGAAAAAGATTATCACAAATATTTTGTTTGTGGAAAAAACTTTTTAATATGCAAGATAAGCTGATTAATGCCAGAAATGCAGACAACTAACAATAAACAGAGTATTACCTGTTTTGTACCTGTATAGTCATAGGCCTTCTTCGGACCTTTAGCTCAGTGAGCAAACATGAACTGAGAAGATAAGCACTATTGTCAACTTTTAGATTTGTTACTTATTTATCCCTGACAATGTAAAATTTTCTATTACCACAACATAATTGGCAACATTGCTATATTTTGGTAATGGGTACGGTTAAGGACATTCTTTGCTTTCAATCGTGGGAAAGGAGGTAAGTATCACCGATTTTTACAGACAGTTTCATCAAAAATTCAAAATATCTGTAATTGATACTGCACATCCATGTTCTGTCCAATTTATCTGCTGATTCTTTTAAGCACAAGTTCAATGAATGCATAAACGGGGATAAGCCAGAACCCTAATCAACTCCTGATTTTACGACGAAGCAACTACCATCTTCACTCCCTACCTTAACCATAGCAATATTATTATCGCAAATAGCACTAACCACTTTATTGTATTTATCATGCAAGGATAGCACTTTAACAAACTTTTTTGACAAAAAATTTTCCATTACTCAATTTAAACGCCTGTAATAAAACTGAGGAATGAAAAGGCAGGGCTGGATTTAAAGCTTTGCTGCTTTTAGGCCCAAGCGTTTTTACGAGATTTTCAAGAAAATCCCCGAAAATTCGGGGACAATGGAAGCACTGAACAGAATTCAACTGGTGAGCCAAAAGTAATGAAAGAGAGAGGAGATACCAAAATCTCAGCTGCTATTCTTGGAAGACCCCCGACAGTTTAGAAGTGGCCACGGAATTTCTGTCTTGTTTTAAAATCAATTTTCTGTGAATAGGCAATGCGGCGGCGGACTACATTTGGCATTTTAACGATAAATCACAGCAGTCCAGTTTTTGTTAAGAAAAAAATCACTCAGTGATAATTTACTGCGCCCCCTAGTATTATGCGCCTCTAGGCCCGGGCCTAATAGGCCTATTGGTAAATCTTGGCCTATGAAAAGGTCTGATAATTCAGACACTTTTAAATTACTAATTTAAGAATGAAAAATTTACCTACCCATTCTTTCCTTTCCAATAACCATACTGCCTTCTCTTAAAAATTATCTACAGCATCTCTTAATCTAATAAGTAAGTTTACAATATGTTTTTTTTCTAACTTTATTACGATTTGACACACTCTCAAAATGTTCTTCCCATGTCCTACGAATACTTTTTTCTTGCGGCATTACTCGAGGCCCTCTTCCTGTGTTTAACTGGGACCAGCCCAGACAGAATATTCCCTCTCATTTTATTAACATGCCAATACAGCATCTTACTTTTATGGCGCCTGGCTGCATCTTCCAGATCATCGGCCAGTTTATTCATGAGTCTCATCTCCTTAATCACCACTTTAATGTCCTCTCTACTTCCCAAACTTTCCTTCTATTCTCCTATGATCTATACCTACCCCTTCTCTCTTATACTAAGCTTAAAGCGTTTTCGCTAGTATTCCTAGCTACAAATCGAACTTCCCTCCTTAAGGTATATGTTCCCTTTGGAACAAGTGAATTTGCGTAAAGCCTGTAGCTGTAACTTGCACCAAAAAGGCAAGATACTTGTATTATTGGATACCTCAGTCTCAGATCTGTCCATTCATTGAGCCGAAATATTGGTATTACTAATGCCCAGGCCACATTATAGTCACATTTGTCAATAAAATAAAAAATACAGACGATTCCATCGCCAGTTATGTTCACCGTTCGTTGCTTTCCGAGTCGAACATTAGTCAGCTTTCTAGCTTAAAATTCTTAACTGACCAATCAGAGATTAAAAGATTTAAAGAATATCTATTTAGAACTAGGAAAGATGGAAACTTAGAGCACCAGTTCTTCTATCTTTTGCAAGAATCTGACACAAGTTAGAAAGACGTAGTATTAATAAAGAGTAATTGAACTCACATTGGTGTTGGTGCAAACTTTCTAAGCTAATTCCTTGCAATTTTAATTTTCCCCTTCTTAAATATAAGTGTGGGACCAAAATGAAGAAAATCATATCTGTTTTATCAACAGATGCAATTATGATATGACTCGGGCATTAGGCATTTTCTTAGAGAAGGATTTAAACTTGTATAATAATAGGAACATTTTTCCTTTTTCAACAATTTTCAACTAATAATCAACGCATTTTCAATCTAAAAACCATGTACATCAAATTATAAAACAAACTTAATGCGGTAGATGGATAGAACTGAATTCCATGGAATTATATAACATTGATCATTAAATTACTTTATGCTTCTATAAAATTTACTTACTTACTTTCGGCAGGAACCAGACAAAGAACTGTCCGGCGAGGCACCAATGGATTTTCGAATTACTTCTAACGATTATTTCAACCTATCAGCTGCAGCTTCCCCAGCGATCTTCTCCCTGTTCCTGTCCGGAAGGATCTCAATGGTACAAGGTCCTCCTAGAATTTTTGCCAAAGATTTTTCTTCTGTCCTCGAAGCTGTCGTCTCCATGAATGTGCTGGCTCGCAGATGAGGAAATCTCGACATATCGTACCCCTGGGGCGACCCAAGATGTGGCCAATGAGCTTGAGGCGACGTCTTTGGCGGCGAAGGAGCTCTTGAGACTGGCTACAACAGCTTCCTACTTCGTTATTCGGAATTCTAGACCAGATCCGAGGCATATAACGAAGGCAGCGGTGGTCGAACGGGTCCAAGACTCTAGACTATAAAATGCTGCTATAAAATTTGCCTGTCTCCCATTAATAATTACGCGCAAAAACAGAAGATGGAAGACACGAACTTTCTTGACATATCTTTTTCGGCAGTTGCAGTAACCTCATTAGTATGAATGATCTGCAGTCAGTCCAAATTTTATATTTGTGTAAGATAGCAGTTATGAAACTTAAAATAGCTTTCTCAGGTTAATTTAAACCTAACTTAACCTAAAAATCAGTCAAGTGCGAATAAATTCTTTACCAATCAATAACATATTCCTTTTTCTTTCAAATTGCATGCCTATCCAAATTTTCTTTTCTTCCGTAATAATTCCATCCATTAGACCAACTTAGACTTGACTTTATTAAACAAGAAACGATATACATAAATCTTATACAAAGGAGACAGGGAGGCAACTCGTTTTGTCTCCTTTAACATTGTCGAGTGTATTCAAGTCAGTCGTTTAGTGTTAGTATTCCAGCGTAAAGCTCTATCCCTATAGAGTACTAATTGCTATTTTAGACTCTAAAAGGTGATCTGGGAACAGTAGAACAACTTCTTCAGGAGAAGATACCCATTAAAAAGCTTTTCCCATGCTGACCAATGGTATGCGTTGTGCAAGCATCGATGTTCCGAATCACTGTCGTCGGCTGAGAGTGCAATGCATGGTTGGGGAAAAATCATCTGACAAAAATACCCATTACTTACCTAAAATTTGTTTTCTTTTGCACTAGTATGCAAGCCTTCAGACACTTACCAAAATGAGGTGTTTTGGGTATGATACTGAGAGTCTTTTCCATGCCTACATGTGTTATGTTCGCCTCATTTGCTCGAGTACGCGTGCCTGGTGCGTGGTCTGCTATCCGCACGGCGTACTTATTACGCGACATAGATTCCGTCCAGAAAAGAGCAACAAGGATTATACTCTGAAACCGCGACGTAACCTATTATCAACCCCTCGCGAAACTAAATTTATCTCCACTTAAAGTCAGGCTTGAACACCTGATTCAGCAATTTGGAAAATCCGTCCTAGCCAATAAGAGCCACCGATCCTTACTACCCGAACCAGCCCCTCCCAATAGTCGAACTCGGTTACAAAATAAACTTCTACCCCCCTAAAATACGAACTAATCTTACGCTAACTCATTTGTGCCTTTCTTCACATAAATTTTCAATGCTGGGTTGTAGTGTGTGATTTTTGTTTAAATGTATGATTTTGTAAGAAAAATGAATTTAGCTATGCCACGGTAGATTTAAATATACCGATATCTCTCTCTCTCTCTCTCTCTCTAAAAACTCCTTAAGTCATAACTTGTAAACCAAACCGAAAATTTTTATACAAATACCAGGTTTCGTATTTTCCACGTTTTAACATCAGCTTGGTAATAGTAAGTTCTAAGGATGGTCAAAATTTCAAGACTATTAGATAAAAGTAAAAAGAGTTTATTTCATAAGGCCTGCAAAACGACACCAAGCGTATCATAAAACAAAACTCCCTGAAACTGGATCCTGTAAACCACTTCCAAAATTTAGAATTAAAAAAGAAGAATAAATATAAAATCCATAATTTATAGCTAAATGCATAATAAAAGGGAATAAATAACTATCAATAAAGCCCAAATTTTTCTAACAATTTACTTTCTTTGAGTTACTGTAAACTCTTGAATCTAGCCGAGTAGATTCGTGTGCTGGATTTAGGATCCTTTGACCGAGAGGGCGAGGGGCTGAACCCTAGCATACCCAATTATTTAGTTTGGGACGGGGTCAATGGCGTTACTCTGTAAGCTCAGCCATAGTTGACCAGCTCTAAATGGGTACCTAGAGAAATCTGGGGAAGATAAACAGGAAGAGTGTGCGAAAGCACAGGATGGTAGGTTCCCAGCCCCCGTTGCACTTCCTGGCTGAAGGGCTAAGAAACAGAGATCAACACCGCTGGTAGGGACTGTAAAGTCCAATGCCGTATTCTTTTTTTTTCTTGAATTTCAGTTAAAACCATAAAACCTTGGACAAAGGGAAGTAACATTATCCCTTTCCCCGAGACTAGCGATCCTCTTCCTTTCCTACATAATTTCCTAAAAATCATATTTTTGGAGGAATTCGACAACCAAAAAGAAACAAGTCCCTGCACATGAGTCTGGACCTTGTGTAGTAAATATCATTTCACAAGTAGACTCATTTTTTTTTTTTTTTTATCGGTTTATGGAGTCAGTGCGAGCTGAAACTAATTTAGACTCTACGAAAGAAAAATTCACATATAAATATATATATATATATATATATATATATATATATATATATATATATATATATATATATATATATATATATATATATATATATATATATATATATATATACATATATATATATATGTTACTGTGAATTCCCAAATCTGGTTAATATTGACATTCAACAGTTAATGTCCGAAATGACTTATTCTCTGCTTGGATTGAATTAGCTTTGTGAATCAGCTTTTTCGGCCTAATGCATGCTTTGATGGTAAAAGTTAAAGTTAGATTAAATTAGGTCATAAGTCTCAGAAATGGGTTAAAAACTTAACCTAACCTGTCACCATCAAACCTAGCATAAAACTGAAAAGCTGACTGACAACGCTGAAAAAAAAATGTGAGATATTACTGCCTATTAATCCTTCTCGAATTAAACACGAATTAAAATACACAATAAAATCCTAGAAACCAAAATTTTAAAATATGACAGCAAATACAAGTAAAATAGAAACATATTAGTAGCAAATTCAATAGCTAAAAGAATAAATAGAGACCAATGAAACCCTAAATGTTTGAGAAACTTCATAAAAATTCAATCCCTTCAAATTTATGTTCAGCAGATACTTGAGTCTCTGGTAAAATGATGTGGCCATCCATGTTGAAAACCAATGCATATGTAGACGTTTTCCCGTTTGTTTCTTCTGATTTTAGTGCGACTATCCATTCATCATTAGTGCCTGGGATGAATTTTAGACTCGAAAAACCGTGAGTTGGAGTTACTGTGCCAACGCGTTTGACCTGAAAAACAAAAACCTGACTTGAAAAAACGATACTGATTCTCTATTTCTCTAGACTATAGCGTAAAATGCTAAATGAACTGAACAAAGACCGGAGAAGAAACAAGTCGTCAAACATTTAAAACAAGATACCAGAAAGCACATTTGCACCCATTTTATTAACTCAGCCAGTATAAGTGTTTTATATGTTCTCTTCATTATTTTTTTATATTACTGTCCTAATAAAAACATTATAGATAATCATAAATATTTTTTTCAAATCTTAATTAAAGGCAATACTAAGTCTCAATTGTCGCATTTTTCAAGCTGAAGAAACATAGATAAAAGTAGGAGTGTCATGACAATGTTTAACAAATATTCATACATACAACTTTGTGGAATACATTCTTAAAGCACTAAGTTCACACGGACTTCTTGATAATCCTGTCTATGATATTCTCCATACATAAACCATTAATTTCAAGCAACAGCAACTTTGTCCCTTTTTCGAACCTTTTACAACAAAAACTAAACTCAGGCTTGTTAATTGACTTGTTGTAAGAATTCTTTATCTTAGCTGAAATTATAATCTTTATTCCTAGTTTTGAACCAATATTAATTTCTTACATTTTAATATCGCAATTCATTTAAGATATGATGACGGATACCAAGACTCCTCGAGATCGGAAAGCTATCATATTTTACATAACAACTGTTTTCTTGGATAAACAAAATCAAATGATTATGTACATAAATACGCCATTATTTTTCTCAAAAGAGGACAATTCGTCGTGCCCAAAACAGACAGGTGCATATTGCACTTCCTCAACTGTACAGAAGAGCCAACACAAAGTTTTCAGCTTTTCACAGGAGCATGGGTATTATATCTTCAACTACTTTCAACTACTTACTACTTCTAACCTTTTCTCTCCTCCCTCCCCCTCGGTCAAGAAATTACCCTTTTGTCAGCTAAAACTATAATCAATCTCTATGTGACTGGAACTCCCAGAAATACATTTGCAGTCTCAAAAAGGGACTGAGAAAATGTTTCTGCTCCTACTTCCACTCCTGCCCAACCAATAAGGCTTGAAAGGTTCCTTGGTATATATATATTTCTCTCAAGTTCGAAAATAAAAGGTCTGCGTCAAAATTCGGCTCAACCTCCCAAGAACTGCCTCACCAATGCCCATAACGCAGAAAGAGTCTAGAGTCTAGTAGGGGAAGCCTAGTAGGGAAGTGTTATAAGCCAGATAACCTTTTCTCAGAGCCAGAAAGCCTGTACGTTCGTTCAGAGAATTTTCATAAACTTGTAATTTTTTGGAAAAGGACATGTCGACAGGGAGCTGAACCTTACTATCACCACCAGGGGGCCATGTTCAATTATGGGTTAATGATTCAAATCCGAATTTTAATTCAATTTAAATTTTAGGTTTTTAACTGTTGTTTCAATGTTCTAATTTACACTCGTAGTATTGAGCAGTTATCAAATTGGATGACCGTTTCAAACTCCCATAACGTGTCTCAGTTTTTCATGGAAAGAAAAAAGAAAAAAACAGAACTAGTTTCTGAATTATAGGCGTTTCAAATTATAGGCTCTGTCCTATTTTTATAGGATTTCCCGGGCCCAAATATAGACCAAATATAGGATTCGGAAGTCCTCGGGATCAGATCTGTGGTAGATGGCGTGGGATGCCTGGCCACATAAATTACCAAGTTTCATCCCGATCCCTCCAATCTAAGCGTTTTCCATGATTTTAGGTCCCCCCAATGTCACCAAATCCGGTCAGGATTTAAAATAAGAGCTTTGAGACCCGATATCCTTCTAAATATCAAATTTCATTGAGATCCAATCACCCGTTCGTAAGTTAAAAATACCTCATTTTTTCAAATTTTTCAGAATCCCACCAAGTTTCAGCCCAATCCCTCCACTCTAAGTGTTTTCCAAGATTTTAGGTTTCCCCCTCCAAACTCCCCCAATGTCACCAGATCAAGTTAGGATTTAAAATAACAGCTCTGAGACACGATATCCTTCCAAACATCAAATTTCATTAAGATCTGATCAACCCTTCGTAAGTTAAAAATACTTAATTTTTCTATTTTTTCTGAATTAACAGGCCCCAAACTCCCACCAGATGGTCAAATCGGGAAAACGACTATTTCTAATTTAATCTGGTCCAGTTCCTGATACGCCTGCCAAATTTCATCGTCCTAGCTTACCTGGAAGTGCCTAAAGTAGCAAAACCAGGACCGAGAGACAGACAGACCGACAGAATGCGATTGCTATATGTCACTTGGTTAATGCCAAGTGCCATAAAAAAACTATGCTACAATGAGATTAACCGAACAGACGGACCAAAGGATGATGAGGTGATAAACGATAAAAAGCTGATTCCAACAATCTTCCATGCAGGAGGGCCAACTTTGCACTTATATCAGGGACATCAAACTTACAAATTATCTTACCATTGCTATACCAAGGGGGGAGATAAAGTAAAAATTTACACTATCTGAAATAAAAAGTCCGAATCTGAGTAACATCGTTTTTCTTTAGAAGGGGATAAAGACTAGATAGATAAAGGACAGATTGATCACAGAATGTAGCATATAGCCTACCCAGTGCACGTCTATTATACTTCCCTCAATTAGCAACTATCTTAGAATTGTTCATTTGAATAACTGGCCGTATTCACATCAGCCAGCCAGCGTTCAGCCAGGAAACACATAAGTCGCAAGAACTCCAGTCTCATTAAGCAGAGACTGCTAGCCTATATACTGATCTTTGCTCATGTTCGGACAGGCCCAACATGACAAAAAACAAAACATAGGCTACTAAGTCAACACAACAGCATAGCCCAGGCAGAAGCAGCTTACTAAGCCCAACACAAAGCATTAGTTAAGTTCAAAAAGCTCAACAGTTGTAATTAATTATCAATCTACACCAAAAGACAGAAAATTGCAAATCATGAGCAATGTTCTTAGTGCTCTTCAGCCGAAAATATAGGAATAATAGGATTTTAGCCAAAATATAGGCATGTTATAGTAGTGCATTAAAATATAGGAATTTATTGGAATTTATAGGCGAGTCCGAACACTGAACAATGGATGTATTCATATAACAGTGACACATCTATTGGCAAAGGCAGTAAGGCTTTGCAACCTCACTCCTAAATTGGAAAAATCGTACTTTTAGATTATACTGTAACAAGAAACATACCTTTCCTACACTTGAACCCCCCTCCATCTCCCTGGAGTGATTTGGACTGAATATACAACTGAACTCCTGAAATTAAGTCCTGATAACACCATTGTCAACTCAAAGATGTTATAATCAAGAAATATTCGTAAAAGTTTTGAGAGGTTGGAAGGCTTAGGAGAGCCTTTCAGGCAAGGGCAAAGGCACAGAAAAGTTTAAAACAATAATCAAATACTAAATATTTGATCATTGATCAATGATCAATGATCAATATCGAAAGCTAAACCGCTTCAATAAAACGTCATTTGAAGCGGGGTTCCCTTTACTCTGACTATTGAAAAAATAGGAAATATACCTCTGATATATTCAGGATTTTATTTGGTCTCTGTATAGCCGTTTGAAGGTTAAAAATACATACAAATGAAATGCCTTTTTTAGAATTTATATTGAATTTGCCCAATTACCCCCTCTCAGATTTTTAAAATACATTTTGCTCCTCCCCTTCATTTTTGTCAATTGATGCCACCGTTGACGCTAGTTGTAGATGCTCATGTTTTTTTATGATGGAGCACGTTATTTCTTTGTTGAAGAGTGAGTAGTAGGTTGGCTATATTCATGTTAACTGAAGGTAAGTAGATTTCACATGAAGATTCCTCCCAGCCCAGAAAACTACTCACTGCTTGTTTTTGAGTTAGAACCCCACTCCCTCCCCCATTCTTTCTATGTCGTTGTCTACTATGAGCACTTTTGGGTTTGATCCTGGCAAAGATTCACTGCCATAAACGAGGGTACAGCTCTATTTTCTCAAAAGCATTGAAGTTTGCACTTACGAGAAACTATTTCTGGAGATGTCGGCCAATTTTTTAAGACAAAAACAAAGACAAATTAATAAAATAATAGAAAAGCTCATTTAATTTTTTTGGAAATGGAACAGGAGGGAGGTAGATTAAACCCATATCCACCGTTAGGAGCTTTATTAAAGTGCTATATTTCAAGAGTTCAGAAAATTTATAATTAAATGTTTTTAACTACACAAAGGATTATGAAGACGTATATCAGAAAAAAGGTTGAGATTTTTACAGCTTAAGCGCTAATTATTTTCCCTCTTGCATCACGCAATTTTATCAACAAAATTATCTAAGAAATTCTTCTTAAATGACAAATCAGCTTGCTCACTTCAAAAAATTTCGACTATATTTGTATTGACATTTCACGTAATAACCAAAGATCAGATATGAAGAACCGCCATTACTCATACTGATAATTACCAAAACCAATAATCCTGAGACATTTGTCTAATTAGTTTTTCTTTGTGATCAGGTGAAAAGACGTTGCACATAGGACTATGTTTTGACCGAATCCCCTTCCCCCTGGAAAAGCACCAAACTGCATTTGTTTGTGTACTTTTCTTGAAAATGCTTTTTTTTTCCACGATGATATAATTTATAAAAATTTGGATGTAAGATGGGGTTTCAATTTTTACGAAACATTAAATAGGCAGATGAAGCAAATTAAAAATGAATAAATATACAAAACTACATACGTCAATTATTACTAACAGCAATTGTATAAATTTTATTTTTGTAAAAGTTGTTTGGCTAAAAAAAACAATTACATTTTTTTTAATATTATCAAAAATAAATTTATTCAATCAATTTTCAAAATGACAAAGTTTCCTAGTAAGCGAGATTTGTTTGAATCCGGGGCAAAGGAGTTGAGCTGTCTAAAAAGGCTAAATAAAAACAGGTTTAAAAATGAGTTCCGTTATAAGCGCCAAATAATAGCTAATAGACAGGTCTCGAGTTTTTTTTTTAACGGCAGACAGAATCACCATAAAGAACAAGGCTTAACATTTTGACCACCCTTGGAGCAGGAGGATGCACGCTTCCTCACAAGAAGGGACGTCCTTAGGGTGGGAGGATGGCGTTAGAGACAAAAATTCTTCTCCTCCCATAAAACTCTTGTGTTATTAAATGTATTTAAAATACTGAACAAAAACGTGTAATAGCGTATTTTGATTTTTGATAAAGGAAATGATTGAATGTTGATGAAAATACCCACAATCATTTAGACCCTTATTACTTTTATTTACCCCATAAATTCATAGAAATGCAAGTGAAAACTACCCAAAATTAGGCAAAGACCATCAATCTTTCCGGGTCCACCAATGCTACAGGATGCAATTTTTGTGTTCATTCTAAGTTGTTACCTATTCTTAAAACTTTAAATGTTGAAAACTACTACAAGTTTGACACTTTCTCTCAACTCTACTTTTTAAAACAGTAAAAAACTTTAGCGTAAAGAGCGGGGCGTTGAGAAGGAAAAGCCCCTTTCATATGCGGAGTAATTTCTGTTCGTTTTAAGTTTTAATGTCGCTTCTTACTTTCAGTTAAAAAAAACTCGTTTTTTTTTAAATTTAATTTCTGGACGTTTTTGAATTAATTCATGTTTTGATCTTGGCTCTCAGCACATAAATAATTAAAACGAAATTTGCATATTAATTTTTTTTTGGCTAAATGGCTTTCTCATAGTTTTAATCGGGAGATTTTAACAAAAAAGGAGCGAGGGAGGAGGCCTAGTTGCCTTCCGTCTTTTTGATTACTTAAAAAGGCAATTAGAAATTTTAATTTTTTACGAACGTTTTCATTAGTAAAAACTATACGTAACTTACGAACTAACTTACGTAACGAACTTACGAACTAACTTACGTAACGAACTTCTATATTCGTATGTTTTTATTCCGTATATGAGGGGGTTCACCCTCGTCGATACCTCGCTCTTTACAATAAAGCTTAAATTTTGCCCCAATTCCTTAAGAATGACCCCTGAATCACAAAGGCCGTAGAATAAATAGTTGAAATTACTAAAAAATACTATAGCGTAAAGAGCGAGGTATTACGAGGAGATAAACCCCTAATATGCGTAATAATTTCTGTTTGTTTTAAGTTTTAATGCTGCTCCTTACTTTCAGTAGAAAAAAAATTTCATATTTATTTTTCATTGTTTTTTAAATAAGACTACAAAATCTTGCGCCCCCTCCATTGAGTTTCTCTTCCCCCATGGAAAGATCCTCCCACGTACCCCCCCCCCCCTCAAACCAAAACATTCCCCCGATAACGTCTATATACTTCCCAATAACCAAAACTATAAGTCAAGGTTTTTAACCTGCAGCCCCTCCCACGGGGACTGTGGCGGAGTAAGTCGTCCCCAAACACAGAGTTATTAGGTTTTTCGACTATGATGAATAAAATGGCTATCTCATAATTTTGATCCGGTGACTTTGGGGAAAAATGAACGTGGGAGGGGGCCTAGGTGCCCTCCAATTTTTTGATCACTTAAAAAGGTCACTAGAACTTTTAGTTTCCGTTAGAATGAGCCCTCTCGCGACATTCTAGGACCACTGATTCGATATGATCACCCCTGAAAAAAAACACAAAAAAAAACAAATAAACACGCATCCGTGATCTGTCTTCTGGCAAAAAATGTGAAATTCCATATTTTTTTATATAGGAGCTTTCGTTAAGATTCTATGACTTTTAGGGGGTGTTTCCCCCTATTTTCTAAAATGAGGCAAATTTTCTCAGGCTCGTAACTTTGATGGGTAAGATTAATGTTGATGAAACTTATACATTTAAAATCAGCATTAAAATGTTGTGCTTTTGCTGCAGCTATTGGTATCAAAATTCCATTTTTTTGGATTTCAGTTACTATTGAGCCGGGTCGCTCCTTACGAACTACAGTTCTTTACCACGAACTGTTTTATTATTGTCTATATATGCATTTTTAACGATGGGTCAGGACTTTTAAAAAAGAAAAAGGATAAAATGTTTACAGATGGTATGGGCATTCCCCAATGGTGACTTTAGTTGACATTAGAGGTTAAGCAGAGCCATTGTTAAATTACTATGGTCTCGGTCAATACATTAAGATAGTTAAAGCGACCGCCAGAAGTCATTTGTCAAAGAAAGATGTTCGTTAATACAACACACCACTTCCCTGCCTTTAATTGCTTAGATTTTCTTTTATTAAGATAATCTTTTAATTAAATACTTATTTCTCTTTCTTCCTTCAAGGTTTTATGGAGATTTGTAACGAATTTGGGAAAAATCTTACAACTCTTTTATTCATAGGTTGCAAACACCATCTATACTTTTATGTTTCTTTATTCCACTCCTTTTTCTTAAATTTTCTGCCTTTGTCGATGACAAAAAAGAAAAGAAACTTTTTCACTTATTTCTATAAAATAATTTTGGAAATTCTTATTCTGTAATTTCTGGTTATAGCTTTTCTTTTAAAATAGTATTTCCACTCAATAAAACCATGCTAAAATAAATTATCTTTCAGTATCTCTTGTTCCTTTACATCGTTATTCATTGCCTACTTCTTCTTAGTCTGTTATTTTAATAACTTAAAAAGTATAATGTTTATGTTTCTTGTGCAAGTTTTTCTGCAGTCCTACCTTTTTTAAGTTCCAACGTGAGACTATAATTTTGGTATAATTTAGTAGATGAAATTCTTCTTTATCCATCTACTGAATTACGTTTTTGATATTCACTTTACATTCTTCTTTTTTTAGATTGAAACAAATTTTAAGAACAGAAAACAACATAGAAAATAGGAAAGGTGAAATAGACAAAAATAGCAATATTTTCTATTTTTTCGGCAAGCTTAGAATATTCTCTAAGAAAAAGTCACAGCAAAATCATAATTATGGATTGGTGAAAGGATAGGTCCAAACTAATGAATCCCGATTGCATAAGTATCCTGTCATTTTGCTGAAATTTAGGGCTGTAGGCGTATTGCAAAATCCTATGCTTTACAGGGTATATAAGCCTTAGGATTAAACAGATTAAGACAGAAAGAGGACATTGTCAGTTTCGCCTAGAATGAATAGTAACTATATCTCCATCTAGCATCCGAATAATATAGGAAAGAGTTTGCGATGTTTCATGAAAGACACCACTATTCAACAAAATCATCTTTTAAGTCCGTTTTCTGGTCTTAAAACTACTAGAAGCTTATTGCTCTGAAGAAAGGTCTTACTGCTTTTATTTCCATTTATATGCTATTCTCACTATTTACTTTATTCATATTTATATTACCCACTATGTTTTTTAGTATTTTTCTCTTTTTTTCTATTTTTCAATTATCACTTTTTTTCAATTTTTTGTACTCGTGGCTAGCTCACAGGCTGTAAGAAAATAATAAAAATCCTTGCGTCAGACGGATATTGGATCACACGAAAAACAACACATATCTGTCTAAAGTTGAGCCAACGTGGCATTTTTCAATAAAAAAACAACTGTTTTATTCAATAAGGACATTTCACGGTAGCTTTCGAAGTAAGAGTTCTTTCTAGACTAACGCTTATTTTCATTTTTATTTATATTATTTGCACAACTACTTATTTGAGTGTGACACATTGACTCAGTCAGACCAAATATTTTAGATATTGAATTTGCTTTATAGGATATTTCACTACACAATATTTCGAAAAGAGGATTAAGCTCATACAATCATCTTAAATGCACGGAAACGGTTGGCCAAACTTATTCTATTTTTCGCCCGTTCATACTTACAGATTTAGAATATTTGCGAAAAGGTCGTCTTTTCCATGAGCAAAAGAAAAAAAAATAATTAATGTTCTGATAGTTACGCTTTCGAAATGCTGGAAAAAATGCTACGCTTGTCTAGCCTTTACAAATATGTTATTATTTCTTTCATTACCGAGAGAAGACGCCGATGACAAGCAAAATTCCTGAGGACTAGGATGTAGGTTCTACGAGAATCAGGAAGTCAATAACTTGTCGCCAGATGGTTAAGGCATTAGAAATTTGGGAACTAAACAATACTATGATATATATGTCGGGCCACAGAGACCGGAGATTCGAGAAAAGTCTTAACATAGATTTTCCTTCCGAAAAAGATAAAAACAGTAATCACTCACCTCAACATCTGAAAAATCCTCATCAGTAATTAGCATCAGATTTGTTCCTCTATTTTCGTCGTCTTCTTCATTATATGCTTCCTTACTCTCTCTTCGAGGTAGAAATACCCACTTTCGTTTAATGTCACTCCAAGCACATGCTTCATGTATCAAATAACCTAAAGTTATAGGCCAGTTTCAATGGATGCTCCAAAGGTTCCCATGCAATGTGTTTGGTATAACATTTTAAAATCCACAAAAAATAAACTTGTCAGAGCTATTGACTATTGTCAGAGCTAAATTTTGGTGTGCTCTGCCAGAATAAAAAAAATTACAAGCTCAAGAAATTATTTAAACACGACTCAGATGTTTTTTAGTATTAAATATTTTCAAGTGTTTGGTAAAGATTTTACTAGAGATTTCTAGAATGATCTTTCTTTGATCTTTCAAACTATAATACAACGTATGATGAAACAAAAATTTGTTGAAAAACAGCCCAACAATACTCAGGACTATTAGAAAATTATGAGAAATCAGAAATAAAAAATTGGGCTGAGTTAAAATGAATGAGAGATAAGTTAAAAAGGTTGATTTGAATGGGATTCAGTTGAACGATCACTGTGGGTATACAACTGATATTTGAAGGGCACAGCTTACCTTCAACCCTAACTTTTGGGCACATTCATTTGTAAACCAACTTGAGCTAATACTGGTTCGAGAAACTCAACCATTTGGAAGAATGGTGCTGAAGACTACTTATTTTAATGCCTTCAGAAAAAAAAATCACAATGGATACTTATGAATACTCGCTTAAAGACAAAGAAACGATAGGGAATAATAGAAATAAAATAAAATAATATCATTGCCTAATTTATTTTTACTCTTGGTATTGTAGATATTCATAAATTAAAACGGGCGATTATTTAGACGACTTGATTTTTTTTTTTTTTTTTTTTTTTTTTTTTTTTTTTTTTTTTTACACCGACGGATTTCAATGATCGATGTTAATCAAAGACGGATCAAGTATACATTGAGAGCATATTTTAATTGCCTAAGGAATTTAATTGACCGAGCAATCCTCCTAAAGCTGTCGAGGGTGCATGCTTAAGCCCTACATATTTTCCACGGCTAATGAGAAGAAGTGGACATTGCTGTTCTATCTTATTTACCAATTTTATAGTTTTCACATACCTGGATGCTGAATGTCAACTGCCTTTGCTAAAGCTATATTTGCTAAAACTATAATACAACGTATGACGAAACAAAAATTTGTTTCATCAATGTTGAAAAACAGCCCAACAACACTCAGGACTATTAGAAAATTTTGAGAAATCAGAAATAAAAAATTGGGCTGAGTTGAAATGAATGAGAGATAAGTTAAAAAGGTTGATTTGAATGGGATTCAGTTGAACGATCACTGTGGGTATACAACTGATATTTGAAGGGCACAGCTTACCTTCAACCCTAACTTTTGGGCACATTCATTTGTAAACCAACTTGAGCTAATACTGGTTCGAGAAAATCAACCATTTGAAAGAACGGTGCTGAAGACTACTTATTTTAATGCCTTCAGAAAAAAAAAATCACAATGGATACTCATGAATACTCGCTTAAAGACAAAGAAACGATAGGGAGTAATAGAAATAAAATAAAACAATATCATTGCCTAATTTATTTTAGGCATATTTAGACGACTTGATTTTTTTTTTTTTTTTTTTTTTTTTTTTTTTTTTTTTTTTTTTTTTTTTTTTTTTTTTTTTTTACACCGACGGATTTCAATGATCGATGTTAATCAAAGACGGATCAAGTGTACATTGAGAGCATATTTTAATTGCCTAAGGAATTTAATTGACCGAGCAATCCTCCTAAAGCTGCCGAGGGTGCATGCTTAAGCCCTACATATTTTCCACGGCTAATGAGAAGAAGTGGACATTGCTGTTCTATCTTATTTACCAATTTTATAATTTTCACATACCTGGATGCTGAATGTCAACTGCCTTTGCTAAAGCTTCATAATTCATCTGCCAATCATGGTGCTTAACATGTCCTTTCGGAGATACTGACTTCACCCATTGAGGAAAATGATTGACAGTTTCACCCTTAGAATTTGTCCATACTTTTCCAAGCCCACCAACATATAAGTACCCATCTTTCACAGTGGCCCATTCACTCTTGAAACCTAAGAATAGAAATATGTATATCAGTAACCACAAAACAAAATATTAAGAAGACTAGGCAAAACAATGTCGCTAGTCGGTCAAAATTTTCTTTAAAGCACCAAGGATATCAGAATAAAACCTTTCCCCCCCCCCCTGGACCCAACATAGGTGTATTCATACCTAGAAATGGGTGTGAATATTTTTTTTAGGGGGGTTGTTGTTTCAAATGATGAGGTTCCTGGGACACTACTACATTTTCATTAGCGTTGCCATGCTGAACTGTTGAAATAAATAAGCCGAATTTTTCGGTAAGTTTGACAACGCTTTACGATCATAAGTATCCAAATCTTAACAACATTTTGATTATCAGCCAATTTCTGGCTTAAAGTTCAGTAATTGATACTGAATATTTATTCTACCTCATCAGAAAACGCATTGGATGACAGCTCCCGGATAAAGTTATCCTGATCTCCCTCTTTATCTTTCTAATGATAGCTCTTAACCAGTTTTTCTCAGAATAAAATATTGAGCAATAAAGTGAAGTTTGATATAAACATGATGTAAGGCTTCCACATGATGTAAAGTTCTTGAAGTTTATAGCCATACAGAAGGTTCTAATTAGTCAAAAGTCGAAATTAGTCGCAGCCGTATGTAGTCACAGTTACAAGTAGTCGCGGACGCAACAAGTCACAGACGTAAGTAGTTGCAGTCCTAATTGTAAGTAGTAACAGTCGGAAATAGCAGCAGTCTCAATAGCAAGTACTTGTAATCGCAGTTACAAGTAGTCACAGTCACAGAATGATTTTTTTGTAAAAGTAAAACATTAAACCTCATTTCCATTCCAATCTCCAATTAACTTTCACATAAGGTATGTACAACTTGGTTCCCATAATAAAAAAAAACCTGAGTGGTATGTTGTCAGCGTTGTCTTTGAAAGTTCACACACAAAAAAAATCATCTATTTTGGTGATGATGAAATTAATTTTTTTTTTGTTCATTACTCAGTTTTTTAAAAGGGAATTGGGAAGGAGAATATACTCGAGGGCAGCATTATAAGCCTCCAGTTTAGGCTTATCCATGGAGATTATAGCGGTACTCTTACTGTGCTTCCCCAGCTTTACACTAAAAAAATGTCACTGCACTAAAATATCGTTTTTGGTGCTGTATGGCATTTTACGATAGGGTTGCCGAGATGAATTCATCAGGGGCACGTAGAGAGAGGCTATAGATTTTAATTGAGCCACCGAACATCACTTTGCGATCTTTTGGCAACCTTCTAGCCCTGGCAAAAAGAAAATTAGAAAAAATAATGAGATGCATGCTAATTGTGGGAAAAAGCGCTTTTCCTCGTTTTTGACGACGCGGGACTCAAAATTTCCAGTTGATGTTTGTAGACAATGAAAAATCGATTGGTTATCTTATATCCGATACCATTTTCCAGAAATTTGAGGCACTATTTCGAAATCTACACGAAATGGTTTTTGCAGTAAACCGTCACTATTTAGATGAATTGAAATAAGAGTTACCATTCCTGAATCAGCTACAAATGGCAATTTTTCTAACTAAGTAGTTGTTTTTTTTTTTAAACAAGTTTCTAAACTTTCGGTTATTGTGGACCGTGGTTCGCTCTTTACTAGATTAAATAAAAAAAACAAGTTTTTTTTAAATGAAAGTAAGGAGCGACATTAAAACTTAAAACGAAATGAAATTACTCCGTATATGAAAGGGGCTTTTCCTCCTCAACGCCCCGCTCTTTACGCTAAAGTTTAACTCTCTTAACTCTACTTTTTAAAACAGTAAGAAACTTTAGCGTAAAAAGCGGGGCGTTGAGGAGGAAAAACCCCTTTCATACACGGAGTAATTTCTGTTCGTTTCAAGTTTTAATGTCGCTCCTTACTTTCATTTGAAAATCTTGTTTTTTTTATTTAATTTCTGGACGTTTTTTAATTAATACATGTTTTGATCTTGGCTCTCCGCACATACATAATTAAATTGAAATTTGCATATTAATTTTTTTTTGGCTAAATGGCTTTCTCATAGTTTTAATCGGAAGTTTTGAGAAAAAAGGAGCGAGGGAGGAAGCCTAGTTGCCCTCCAATTTTTTGATTACTTAAAAAAGGCAACTAGAACTTTTAATTTTTTTACGAACATTTTCATTAGTAAAAAATATACATAATTTACGAATTAGTTTACGCAAGGAACTTCTATATTCGTATGTTTTTATTGCGTATCTGAGGGAGTTCACCCCTCGTCGATACCTCGCTCTTTACACTAAAGCTTAAATGTCCCAATTCCTTAAGAATGACCCTTGAACCACAAAGGCCGTAGAATAAATAGTTGAAATTACTAAAAACACTTTAGCGTAAAGAGCGAGGTATTACGAGGAGATAAACCCCTCATATGCGCAATAATTTCTGCTCGTTTTAAGTTTTAATGCTGTTCCTCACTTTCAGTAGAAAAAACTTTTCATATTTATTTTTTCATTGTTTTTTTTTTAATAATGCTAAAAAATCCTGCGCCTTCTTCATTGCAATTCTCTTCCCCCATGAGAAGTTTTTCCATGGAAAGATCCTCCCACGTACCCCCCCACCTCAACTCTCCCTCCCAAACCAAAAAAATCCCCCTGAAAACGTCCGTACACTTCCCAGTAACCATTACTATATGTAAACACAGGTCAAAGTTTGTAACTTGCAACCCCTCCCACGGGGACTGCGGGGGAGTAAGTCGTCCCCAAAGATGGTTATTAGGTTTTTCGACTATCATGAATAAAATAGCTATCTCAGAATTTTTATCCGGTGGCTTTGGGGGAAAATGAGCGTGGGAGGGGGCCTAGGTGCCCTCCAATTTTTTTGGTCACTTAAAAAGGGCACTAGAACTTTTAATTTCCGTTAGAATGAGCCTTCTCGTGACATTCTAGGACCACTGGGTGGATACGATCACCCCTGGGAAAAAAAACAAACAAAAAAAAAACAAATAAACACGCATCCGTGATTTGTCTTCTGGCAAAAAAGCGAAATTCCACATTTTCGTATATAGGAGCTTGAAACTTTTACAATAAGGTTCTCTGATACGCTGAATCTGACGGTGTGATTTTCGTTAAGATTGTATGACTTTTAGGGGGTGTTTCCCCTATTTTCTAAAATGAGGCAAATTTTCTCAGGCTCGTAACTTTTGATAGGTAAGACTAATCTTGATAAAAGTTATATATTTAAAATCAGCATTAAAATGCGATTTTTTTATGTAACTATTGGTATCAAAATTCCACTTTTTAGAGTTTCGGTTCCTATTGAGCCGGGTCGCTCCTTACTACGGTTCGTTACAACGAACTGTTTGATTGCAGCTATTGCTGCAATCACGATGTTTATTACTGATTCTGCTGTTGTTGAACAATCATCTAGTGGGGAAAATTTCGAGAATGTTGTGGCAAAAAATATCTTGTAATTTTGGTATGGATTCTTAGCTGTGGAAAATTACTTGTTGTGATTCAGTAAAGTTAAGAGTGAACTAAGTCTCTTTATGCTAAAATCTATAACGGTCATAAAAACTGGACTTGGAGTGGCATTTCAAAAGACTCAACTCATCATTTTAGAATACGCTAAAACAGTTCATATGGCCTATTGTAAGATGATAAATGGACAAAAGACTAGAATTTTTCTGTAAGAATTGCACAAGTCACCTTAGGTAACAGAGGTTCAAAACTAATAGGCAAAAATACTTAAATTAATTTCAATGAATTTTCAAATAAATAGAGTAGACAAAGGGAAATTTTTGTAAAAGAGACTCGAGACAAACCCATTCAAAAATTTTGAACTTGTCTAAAATACTTTAGAAGCAAAAGTAATTAAGATGGGCATAAACAAGTAAAGAGGATTACTCAGAATGACAGGGAACACCACAATTTGACCACTCTTGATTCACCGTATGCTAAGAATATGACATGGCATATGATAAAAGTCTTCACATACCTTTGGATACTTTTCCAGGCCCATCAGTCAATATAACCCATGGATAGGCTGTCTTCCCTTCAATCACATATACGATTCCAGTCCGATCATCAAACGTCATAACATTCCCATCAAACACAACCAGTTCTGATAGTTCCATTCCTCTTCCGCCACTCGCAATGTTTGAAGACAAAACAATAGGGGAACCTGATTCTATTTCAATGTAAGCCTATAACAATATAAAAAGATTGGCAAATCCTTAAGGGGGGATTTGAATGAGGGGAGCTCAGACACAGAATTTTGTTTTTCAAATGAATATTTTCTTTATCAGTAAACAATTGTTAAGCTTTTTTTTTCTTAGCATTCCTTTACTAAAAAATTATGAATTTAACATATTGATACTTGAGGTGTTTTTGTCCTCCAACAGGAATTTGTTGCTAATAATTGTTGGCAAATTCTAAAAGAGAAAAGCTAAAAAAAACAGCTGGTCAGTTTTGTATTGGAGCACAAAATTCAAAAATCTTGAAGTAGAAAATATTGCAACTTACAAATCGATAATGTAATCAGTTTATTTGGTGCTATATCTGAATCTTGCTTAACTCAATATTCTGTCTTCATTGTTTTTGTTAAATGGCTGTTTTTTCAAATTGCACGCAAAATCAAGCATCAACAAATATTTCAAAAAAAGTTTTCCTAGCTTATATCTATTTTTTTGCACCAACAAAAAGCGGTTGCCAGTTTATGGAGCAGCAGAAAAAACCTTGATGTATCATCCCTCACTCTTTGAGCTAATGTTTGACTTTTTTCATGTTTTTTTTTAGAAAGACTGCTCAAATGCAAGGACCTTGATTTTGAACGAGTGATATTTTTAAAGAGCTTCCAGACTTTAGCAAAAAAAGTCCGGGTTGGGGAAGGGGCAGGCCTCCTTATATTCGGAATAATTTCTGTTCGTTTCAAGTTTCACTGCTGCTCCTTACTTTCAGTGAAAAAAAAACTTGTTTAATATAACTTCTTAAAGAAAACTGTTTGACAACCTTTTTTTTCTTGAGAAAAAAGCGCTGAATGACCTAATTTATATATTTTTTTTTCAGAACTTATCTCAGGAGCAATGGAGGGTGGCTGAGAATTGGGAAAGGCACATTTTAAGGCCACAATTTTCCTAGGTGTATACAAACATTTGTTTTTCTCCTAGGTAACAATACAAAGTTAGCAGCGTTAGTAGTTTTGAACTAAAAGAGCCATGATTAAGCAATAATGGTAAGATCCTAAACAGGTTACTTCATTGTCTTTGGATCAGGCACTGGTAATTAAAAAGGTCTTTTCCTTATTAAGAAATAAAAATGAAAATATTGGAGAAAAGTTAATTTGATAGACACAATGGAAGAAACCAGTAATTTTGCAAGAATTAAAAAAAACCTCTATTGTTCACTAATTATCCAACCTACCTTTTGAGCAGGAATGTCCACAGTCAGGTAACCTGCTTTGAGATAGCTCAGCCAAGTGTTTTTTACATCTTTGCTTAAGGATGATGTATCTAAATCTGATATAATTCCAAATTTATACTTCAAACCTCTTTCTGTCCGTACTGGGGGTGTCAGAGGATATGGAGATTCATACACAATTGTTTTATAATCTTTCCTATTGTCCAAATATTTGTTGGTATTTTGACTCCCAAAGAAAGTATAAATGACAACCAAAAATAAGAACGATATAAATACAAAAAATATATGGCGCTTTTGAATTCTTAGAGCAGTGTTTCCAATCCTATAGACAGGAGCTCTTGTGAAATGATAAGCTAATCCATGTTCAAGCCTTTGGTAAGGTGTTTCAAGAGGCATTGTTGGATGTGGAGGTAAGTCCAAAATACTAATTCTTGAAACACGCATCTATTTTTGCATCTGAAAAAAGAAGAAACATATTCACATATAGAGTCCATTATAAAACAAATGAAAATAAAATAAAAAATATAGAGCAGTACTTACCAGGGGCAAAGCTACGGTTTTGAGTTTGAAAGAGGATATAAAGAATGCGCTGATAAACAATTCCAGTGTACCAACAAATGCGGACACATAAGCTAAGCGTCAGCACTGCGCGCTGACGCCTTGGAACTTTGGGAGGGAGAAGCCCACAACCCCACTCACTCCCTTAGACACAACTCTGGTTACACTAAATATTATCATAGGTAGAAACAGAACTGACCCTTTGAAAGAAAAAAGAGGAAGGCTGTATCAAATATTTTTTTAGAGAAAGGGGGGAGGGGTGAATAAAAGAACGCATTTTAAGTACAATATTTGTTAATCTTCCTGAAGGATGGGTGTCCTTTGAATCAGTGACAAGTGAAAAACTTCCACTCTTCTCATATCTAGGTAGGAATAATATAAAAACGAGCTAAAAAGCATCTAAGCCTAAATTCTGTAGGCACATAGTCTGCAACAGAACCATTCAGAAACGAAATTGATTGCGTCCTCTTGTTTGCATTTACTAAGATCTTAGTATCAAACCACTTGATTGGTTCTTATATTCCTGTAGTTTTTTTTTTACTATATTTATTTCTCTTTATATTTACATTTATTTTACAGTTTAAACAACAAACTTTCCTACAAAAAAAAAAATCAGAATTGAAAAAAAATACAATTACACTCTTTTAATAATAGGCTATAGAGGCTATTAAGTTCTAAGAGTAATTTTTCGACTTTTCATGGATGCTCCTTTTTTTGAATTTTCTTTACTAATATCTTATGCATTTGAAAATATGGAATAGATAATTTTATTTAACTTTCAAATATTTAAATCTTTAAATTTGTTTGTCTGCTATCTTCATTGAATATTTTATTTAAACTTAAGTATAAACAGTTTATCTTTGCAATTTGTTGAAAGGCAATGCAAATTGATCGATATATATTTTATTTTCTATTCATTTCATCCAGAATCATTAAAGAAAGGAGTACTAACTTCTATGGTTGAAAGGGTTCTAAGAACCATTTCTCCAAATTGTTTGGATACAGAATTTCCTATATTTTTGACATGTTTTATTCTGCAGGTATTATCCAATTAAGGTCATTAATGACTTTGTCAAAAAGACACTAAGGAAATAGACAGAGAAAAGAACAATAATGATGTTGACCATTTGTCCTATTTCTTAGCCCAGTCCTGAGTGGAAAATTGAAAATGACTTTATCAAAACATGACACTGTAATTCACTTAAGTCCACAAAAGCTGCATCAAATATTATGATCTCTAGAAGAGATATGACAAGTAAAAGGCTAGAGAGTAGAAGGTGCAGTTTTCATTTTTCCTGTGAAAATTTTCGCACGCCATCAATTGGAGAAACAGCTCATTGAGCACCATCATTATAAAACCAAGCATGAGAATTGAATTTCATAACTGAGTGTTAGGAAATTACAGAAAAAACTGGGTTTATCATAGGTTGCACAGTTTTTTGTTTTTTTTATTTATTTATTTTTTTTTAACAAAATACAATAGTGCACATTAGAGCGCTGTGGCAAACGTGTCAGCATATACTCCTGGGATGATTTACCTTGCAAATAACAAAGTGAGCCCGCTGATTTCTGCCATAAAATGATCTGAGCTGAGTTTAAACCGTGCTTTTGTTCTAGACAATTCTTCTGCATAATGATAATTTTTGTTTACTTTCCTGAAAGTGATAAGAACAGGAAAGAACTAATACAATACCATCAAACATGTATCAGAAAATTTTGCTGAAGATACACTGCGCTAGGGTTCTTAATAGTTGGTCAGTTCAGTCAAAGTAATAAGCAATTGCTGTCATCTATGCTTGACCTAAAAAAAAAAACATTCATATTCCCACCCACCAAAGTGATAGTATACTGGATCGTATTTTCACCAATCTGGCCAATCATTACGAAACCCTGCAATCACTCAGCTCACTCCAAAACTCAGACCACTTGATTATTCTATGGAAAACTACAGTTAATTTTCTGACCCCCCCAAAAAAAAAACTCGAACTACTACCCAGCCCCTGTCCAAAGAATCTAACTGTTCTTTTGAACGCCGGGTTGGTACTTTTAACTATGAGGAAATTTGTCATTGATAGACCTGAGCATGTAAGTGAATGCCCTTAAGTCTCTACTTCTAAAGAAGCATCATAAGCATTTTCCTACAAAAAACATGGTAGTCAGTGAAAGCAACAAACCATGGGCGACATAATAAATTAAAAAGATGATCATGATCAACTGCCAGCTTCACTTCAGCAGTCAGTAAAATATTGTGCAGTTACTGAGGAATGCTGAAGTTAAAGTTAATAGAGATGCTAGGAAACATTACATCTGCAAGGAAGTGTCACTGCTTTTTTATACTGATCCTCAAAAATAGCATATTCAGGTCCAATGATTAATTAGAAAGAAAATAGCCAGTGACATTAAGATACATCTAGATAACAGATCACTTGTGACATTTACTGAAGTGAACGCGTTTTTCTCAACAATCTGCACCACTACCCTTCTATCAACAACTGTGACGTTGAAACACTAATTTTTCCAAAGAGTTTTCTTCCAAAGAATTGGTCTTCAAAGAGACCAATAAGCTGAAAAGAACTGTTCTTCACATCCAAGAGAACAGTCATTAAATATTCTTATTGAATATGCAGCTTTCCAGGCCAAACTCTCACTTCAGTGATTAACCAGTGTTTTAAGGAACAAAGATTTCCTCAGGCATGGAAGAAAGCATACATACAAGTTAAACCCGAAGTCAAAGATCAAAAATTCTGTGATCAGCTGTGGTAAATCTCAATTGCTCCAATCTAACCAGAATGATTGAATTGTTCATTTACTGCAAACTTCTTTCTCAAATTAGCACTTGTTTTGACCCATTTCAATACGGTTATCTGAAAGGAAGTGGCACTACTCATTACTTGGTAAGACTATTCCACCTAATAACCAAATAACTAGATCAAATAAATGCTATTGTGGACTTTTACCTGATTATTAAAAAGTGTTTGACTTAATCTGCCACATTACCACTGCTGAGAACTTAATGGTGATGGATACAAAAGTGTATATTCTGTTGTGTGTTATTGATTTTCTTTGCACTTGTTATCAGCGTGTTTATGCACTTTTCCTGGGAGATTTCAACTCAGAATGGGCTGAAATAACATGTGGTACACCTCAAGGCACAAAACCTGCAGCCCTGATGTTTATATTGGTGATAAATTAAGTGCTTCCAAGAGCTGAGGATCGTTTTAAATATGCTGATGACTTTTTCATGCTGCTAAAATACCTAGTGAACAAGCACCAAGTTGTTCAGCAATTCAGTAGGGACCTCAACTCAACTTTTTTTTCAGCCAGTCTTACACATATGGTCTGCAAATCAACAAGAGTGATGAGGTTCAACCCTCTGAAACGTGATCTCTCCTGGCCAGAACCATGGTACCCAGTTATCTCAATTGCAGTTATAAATTGGTGTCACTTTTAGCCCACATGTTGCAAACCAAGTAAAGAAAGGAAATTAAGCCTTAGGGTTGTTGGTTACTTTGGGATGCCTGGTTTTCCTACAATGAAAAACTAAAGCCAATCTGCCCAGCCACGACAAAAACAAAGAAAGAAACAAATTGCAAGATAAAAAAACAAACAAGACTATGGCCAGTAGAAGGAAAAGACAAACTAAAACAAAGCGAATATTTCGCTTGCATAAAACAAGGCGTTTTCGAAGCTAAGAACAAAGATAAAATCTAAAATTACCTATAAAACCTAGAATTAAATGTAATATAAAACTAAGAAAAAGAAAAAACAATATCTACACATACAATTAATACTACTATGATTGAGCACCACAGAAATTAGTTAGAATTAATTTACTGAGAACACTGAAGTAGGCGTAACTCTAACTAACTTCCCTAGTGCTCAATCATATTAGTATTAATTGTAATATAGAAATTATTTTTTTTTATTTCTTAGTTTTAGATTTATTTAGTTTTAGGTTTTATAATTCAAGATTTTATTTAATCTTAGTTTTTTTAGTTTTCCACTTACAAATGGGATAGGCTACAGAAGGGGAGAATTCAAAAGAAAGATTTTAAACACCAGTTAAAGGTGTTTTGGATCATGGGGATTTCAGTAGTATACCATTTATGGTTTCAAGTTTTTACACTCCAGAAATGACACTAAAATCATATATGGTACCGTAAAGCAATTTATGATGGCGGTGCTGTCGTGACCAAATTACGAAAAGCAAGTAAATTGTTGTGCCCTATTATTATGGGAGGGGTAAAAAAGAAAACAGGCTTATCAGCATTTTGAGCTCTTTTTGAAAATTCCCAAAGTTTTGTTTCTACAAAAAAGAACTTTTACTATTAAGACAATTCTAAGTAATAGCTATTATTCCTGAATCAGCATTAATTTCAAATTTTTTTTTGCCAGACAAATTTGTCCTTTATGTGTTTTTAAGCTATTGGCTTATGGGCCATGATTTTTTCTGTGTTAGGCTGCAGCTAATGCTGCAACCATGAGATACAAATGTGTTCAGACCTTGGGCACTTCCAAATATATGAGACAGTCAGATAAATTGTTGTTTTTAGAGGGGGAAGGGGGATAGTTTGGCATTTGAGCACAATAACAAAAACAAAATTTCATAAGAATTGACCAATGAAAAAAAAAATATGAAAAATTCCATAAGAATTGATCAATACATAAAGAACATTTTATTCAAGTTATTTCTATTTCTTGTGATGAAACAGGCTGAATTACATATTCTAGTTATATTGTTGATTTAAGTAGGGTTGAGGTGAATGGGATTGAGTCTAAAATGGTTGTCCTAAATGGGGGGGGGGTTGAGTTGCCTCAGGGTTCAGTTAAATGGGGATTCAGTTAGAGTTTTGAGTTGCATGAGATAGCAGCTAACTGGGGGTTAAGTTGCACAAGGGTTCAGTTGCATGGGAGTTTTGTTAAAAAGGGGTTGATTTGGACAAGAATTCAATTAAATGGGTTCAGTTTCGCAGAGTTAAGTCAAACCAGGTTTCAGCTGCTTGGGAACCAAAACATGCATACTGGTTTGATTAACAATGATATTCTAAAAGATGAATCAATTGATAAAAAACAAGACCTAAGAGCTCATATGGCACTTGTTACAAGGTTGGAAGAGTCAAGAGCTCATATGGCATGAGCTCTAGTAAAATTCCAAAAATCAATAGATTGATTTAAAAAGAAAATCAGAGGCTTAATACCAGTCAGGATTTAAAATAAGAGGTCTGAGACATAAGGTCCTTCTAATTATCAAAATTCATTAAGATCCCATCACCCACTCATACGTTAAAAATACATCATTTTTTCCAATTTTTCCTCTTCCCTTTACCCCCATCCCCTTCAGATGGTCGAATCGGGGGATTCGACTTTATCAAGTCAATTTATGCAGGTTCCTGACATGCCTACCAATTTTTATCGTTCTAGCACATACAGAAGCACAAAACTCGTCAAAGCACTGGACCACCCCTTATTCCCCCAAAGAGAGCAGATCCAGTCTGGTTACATCAATCACATATCTAAGACATTTGCTTATTCTACCCACGAAGTTTCATCCCGATCTTTCCACTCTAAGCATCTTCCAAGATTTGCGGTTTCCCCCACTAACTCCCCCAATCTAACCAGATCTGACTGGGATTTATAATAAGAGCTCTGAGACATGAATTCTTTCCAAATATCAAATTTCATTAAGATCTGGTCACCCATTTTTAAGTTAAAAATACCTCAATTTTTCTGAATTAACCCCCCCCCCCAACTCCTCCAAAGAGAGTGAATTCAGTCCGGTTATGTCAACCATGCATCTAGGACTTGTGCTTATTCTTCCCTCCAAGCTTCATCCTGCCACTTTAAGTGTTTTCCAAGATTTCCCGTTCCCCCTCCAACTCCCCCCAATATTACCGGATACAGTCGGGATTTATAATAAGAGCTCTGAGACACGAAGTCCTTCTGAACATCAAATTTCACTAAGATCCAATCACCCATTCGTAAGTTAAAAATATCTCATTTTTTTTCCTCTCCCTCCAGCCCCCAGTTGGTCAAATCGGGGAAACAACTGTTATTAAGTCAATTTGTGCAGGTCTCTGACACCCCTACCAATTTTCATTGTCCTAGCATGTCCACAAGCACCGAACTTCCAAAGCACAGGAAATCCCCCCCCCCCAACTCCCCCAAAGAGAGCGGATCTGGTCGTGTTATATCAATAACATATCAAGAACTTGTGCTTGTTCTTCCCATCAAGTTTCATCCCGATCTCTCCACTCTAGGCATTTTCCAAGATTTCTAGCCCCCCAGCTCCCCCCAATGAAACTGGATCCAGTCGGGATTTAAAATAAGACGTCTGAGTTACAAGGTCCTTCTCAATATCAAATTTCATTAAGATCAAATCACTTGTCAGTAACTTAAAATACCACATTTTTTCTCATTTTTCCGAATTAGCCCCCCTCCCAAATCCCCTGAAGAGAGAGGATCCGTTCCTGTTATGTCAATCACGTATGCAGAACTTGTGCTTATTTTTCCCAACAAGTTTCATCCTGATCCCTCCACTTTAAGTGTTTTCAAAGATTTCAGGTTCCTCCTCCAACTCCCCCAATGCCACCGGATCCGGTCGGGATTTAAAATAAGAGCTCTGAGACACGATATCCTTCTAAATATCAAAGTTCATTAAGATCCGATCACCTGTTTGTAAGTTAACAAGAGCTAAGAGCTCATATGGCACTTGTGACAAGGGTGGAAGAGCCAAGAGCTCATATGGCATGAGCTTCAGCAAAATTGTACTGGCTTAATGCCAGTCAAGATTTAAAATAAGAGCTCTGAGACCCGAGGTTCTTCTAAATATCAAAATTCATTAAGATCCAATCACCCACTCGTAAGTTAAAAATACCTCTTTTTTCTAATGTCTCCTCTCCCTTCAGCCCCCCCTCCAGATGGTCGAATCGGGGAAACTACTTTATCAAGTCAATTTATACAACTCCCTGACACGCCTACCAATTGATATACCAATTGAGAGCAGATCCAGTCCGGTTACGGCAGTCAAGTATCTACAACAGTTGCTTATTCTACCCACCAAGTTTCATCCCAATCTCTCCAGTCTAAGCGTTTTCCAATATTTCCGGCTCCCCCCTCTGACTCCCCCAACGTCGCCAGATCTGGTTGCGATTTAAAATAAGACCTCTGAGACATGAGTTCCTTCTAAGTATAAAATTTTATTAAGATCTGGTCACCCATTCTGAAGTTAAAAATAACTCAATTTTTCTAATTTTTCCAAATTAACACCCCCCCCCCCCAATTCCCCCAAAGAGAGAGGATTCAGTCCGATTATGTCAATCATGTATCTAGGACTTGTGCTTATCCTTCTCACCAAGTTTCATCCCAATCTCTCCACTCTAAGCATTTTCTAAGATTTCCTGTTTCCTCCTCCAACTCCCCCAATATCACCAGATACGGTTGGGATTCAAAATAAGAGCTCTGAGACACGAGGTCCTTCTAAATATCAAATTTCATTAAGATCCGATCAACCATTCCTAAGTTAAAAATACCTATAATTTTCTGAAATTTTGTCTCTCCCTCCAGCCCCCCAGATGGTCAAATTGGGGAAACGACTGTTACCAAGTCAATTTGTGCAGGTCCCTGACACGCCTACCAATTTTCATCATCCTAGCACGTCCAGAAGCACCAAACTCGCCAAAGAACTGGAAACCCCCAACTCCCCCAAAGAGAGTGGATCCATCCCTATTATGTCAACCATATATCAAGAACTTGTGCTTATTCTTCCCATCAATTTTCATCCCGATCTATCCACTCTAAGCGCTTTCCGGAATTTCCTATTTCCAAGACTTTTTTTTCCCTCTACAGCCCCCTATGTCCCCGGATCTGGTTGGGATTGAAAATGGAGCATCTGAGACATAAGATCTTTCTACATATTAAGTTTCATTAAGATTTGATCACCATTTGTAAGTTGCAAATACCTTATTTTTCCGAATTACCCCCCCCCCCAACTCCCCCAAAGAGAGTAGATCCGGTCTGGTTATTTCAGTCATGTATCTTGGACTTGTGCTTATTCTTCCCACCAAGTTTCATCCTGGTCTTTCCACTTTAAGCATTTCCCAAGATTTCTGGTCCCCCCAATGACACTGGATCTGGTCAAAATTTAAAATAAGAGATCTGAGTTATGAGGTTCTTCTAAATATGAAATTTCATTAAGGTCCAATCATTCCTTCATAAGTTAAAAATACGTAATTTTTCAGAATTAACCCTCCCCCAACTCCCCCAAAGAGAGCAGATCCGTTCCAGTTATGTCAATCATGTATCTAAGACTTGTGTTTATTTTTCTCCCTAAGTTTCATCCCGATCCCTCCACTCTAAGCCTTTTCCAAGATTTTAGGTTTCCTCCCGCCAATGTCACTTGATCTGGCCAGGATTTAAAATAAGAGCTCTGAGACACAATATCAATCTAAATACCGAATTTCATTAAGATCCCACCACCCATTTGTAAGTTAAAAATACTTCATTTTTTCTAATTTTTGTGAATTAACTGTCCCCCCATCCCCCATTTGACCGAATTGGGGAAATGACTATTTCTAATTTAATCTGGTCTGGTCCCTGATATGCCTGCCAAATTTCATCATCCACCGACAGACAGACCGACAGACCAAGAGACTGACAGAATTTGTGATTGCTATTTGTCACTTGGTGAATACCAAGTGCCATAAAAATACCTAATGTTGTCTAATTTTTCCAAAGTAACTGTCCCCCCACTCCCCACCCAAATGGTTGAATCAGGGAAATGACTATTTCTAATTGAATCTGGTCTGGTTCCTGATACACCTGCCAAATTTCGTCATCCTAGCTTATCTGGAAGTACCCAAACTTGCAAAACCGGGACAGATAGACCAACAAAAATTGCAATTGCTATATGTCACTTGGTAAATACCAAGTGCCATATAAAACACTGTAGAAAGACTCCAAACTGAATCAAATAAGAACGGTAAAAGCATTAAAATATGAATTAAGTAGGCGCCAAGTAGAGGACATGGACTAAATTGTTGAATATCTGGAAGAAACAGCCAGATGGCATGAGGCAGATGTTTATCTATAGGAAAAATACTTCTGATATCAGTCTACAATTGGGGTTGTTGAAAAAGAAACACTATAAGCCATGGTGCACCTTTTGGGATGCCTTGGACAATCAACTGTTATCATTGAAGCTGGTGGACACAGAATTTGTCATATTGCTAGCAAGTGTGATCTAAGATAATTGAATCTTGAAATTGAACCAGATATATGCCAGTTGCTCTGGCTCTCACATATGTTACACCATCATATATCCAGTTCTGAAAAGTTTTACTGTATCAAACAAAAACATGAAGTGGTGAGCAAGCAAAATATATATCATAGCTATTATTTTTCAACATTAATTTACATTGAACCTTGGACACAGGACCTTAGACTTACCAAACATATTCAAATCATAGACAGAGTCAATCTTGGACAGATTTAGTTTAAGACAAGTGTAGTGAAATAAAATAATTGTATTTAAGTAGGCTAGGCTGTAAAGGTAACTTTTGTGTAAATTCAAACATTGTAAAACCTGAATTTTTCCAAGATTGTAGTCACCCAATCCTGAAAGCTATATAATTTTCATGAATTGTCAGTTTCTTGAATTTGTCAATGTTGATTCAATTCAAAGGTATTAATTTGAAACAAAAGAGTGATGTATGGCAAGATGTATAGAAAATATATAATTTGGGTTATATTTTTGTGCATTAGGGGGATGGGGACTAAAGTAAAGAAAAATACTTTAGGAATGGTACAAGTAAGTATTCTTTTCAAGTTGTTTTTAAAATCTTATAGTGTTTCCTTTTCAATAGTTCTAATTGCATACAAATACCATATTTTTTAATCAGAATATCTGTCTGAGATTACACATTGGTAAAGTATAGGGGGCCTTATTCTTTTATTTCAATACTGATGTGATTCAAACAGTTTGTGGTAATGAACTGTAGTAAGGAGCAACCCGGCTCAATAGTAAATAAAACTCTAAAAAACAGAACTTTGATGCTAAAAGATATATCATAAGAATCGTATTTTTATGCTGATTTTAAATATATAAGTTTCATCAAATTTAATCTTTGTCATCAAAAGTTACGAGCCTGAGAAAATTTGCCTTATTTTGGAAAATAGGGGAAACACCCCCTAAAAGTCATAGGATCTTAACGAAAATCACACCATCGCATTCAGCGTATTAGAGAACCCTATAGAAAAAATTTCAAGGTCCAATCTACAAAAATGTGGAATTTCGTATTTTTTGCCAGAAGACAGATCATGGGTGCATGTTTATTTCTTTGTTTGTTTGTTGTTTTTTTCCCAGGGGTCATTGTATCAACCAAGTGGTCCTAGAATGTTACAAGAGGGCTCATTCTAACGGAAATGAAAAGTTCTAGTGCCCTTTTTAAGTGACCAAAAAATTGGAGGGCACCTAGGCCCCCTCCCATGCTCATTTTTTTCCCAAAGTCAACGGATCAAAATTTTGAGATAGCCGTTTTGTTCTGCACAGTCGAAAACCATAATAGCTATGTCTTTGGGGATGACTTACTCCCCCACAGTCCCTGGGGGAGGGACTGCAAGTTACAAAACGTAATTTGACCAATGTTTATATATAGTAATGGCTATTGGGAAGTGTACCAACGTTTTCAGGGGGATTTTTTTGGTTTGAGAGTGGGGTTGAGGAGAGGGGGGCTATGTGGGAGGATCTTTCTTTGGAGGAATATTTCATGGGGGAAGACAAATTCAATGAAAAGGGTGCAGGATTTTCTAGCATTAATATTAAAAAAAAACAATGAAAATATAAACATGAAAAAGTTTTTTCAATTGTAAGTAAGGAGTAGCATTAAAACTTAAAACAAAGAGATTATTATGCATATGAGGGGTTCTAAAAATACTTTAGCATAAAGAGTGAGGTATTTAGGAGGAGATAAATACTTTGCTCTTGATGCTAAAGTATTTTTAGTAATTTCAACTATTTATTCTACAGCCTTTCTGATTCAGGGGTCATTCTTAAAGAATTGGGACAAAACTTAAGATTTAGTGTGAAGAGCGAGGTATTAACAAGGGGACAAACCCCCTCATATATATAAAATAAAAAATATAAGAATATAAAAGTTTGTTACATAAGTTAATTCTTAAGTTATGTATATTTTTTACTATTAAAAATGTTCATTAAAAATTAAAAGTTCTAGTTGCCTTTTTAAGTAACCAAAAAATTGGAAGGCAGCTAGGCCTCCTTCCCCACCCCTTATTTCTCAAAATTGTCTGATCAAAACTAAGAGAAAGCCATTTAGCCAAAAAAAGAATTAATATGCAAATTTCATTTTAATAATTTAAGTACGGAGAGCCAAAATCAAACATGCATTAATTCAAAAACGTTTAGAAATTAAATAAAAAAACTAGCTTTTTACCTGAAAGTAAGGAGCGACATTAAAACTTAAAACAAACAGAAATTACTCTGTATATGAAATAGGTTGTCCCCTCTGTAATCCCTTGCTCTTTACACTAACGTTTGACTCTTTGTCAAAATTCTACTTTTTTAAACAATTAAAAACTTTAGCGTAAAGAGTAAGGGATTGCAGAAGGGACAACCCATTTCATATATGGAGTAATTTCTGTTTGTTTTAAGTTTTAATGTTGCTCCTTACTTTCAGTAAAAAAACTATTTTTTTTATTTAATTCTTATAAGTGATCAACTATCCATGATTTATGTGACAGTCACAATAATGTTTCTTTCAAGAACACAACTTAACAGGTCAGAATATTTACTCATGGAATGCTGATTTATTGCAATTCATTGCTAGTCAAGAGTGGTGGGCTACAAGGTACTATCCTTGGCTCTACTCTCTTCAATATTTTTATTAATGATACCCCTAGTGTAGTACACAATTATTTAACTTTATATGCATATGATTTTAAACTTATTGGTGGAATCACAAACCAGCTTGATTCAGATGTTTTTCAACATGATATAAATGAACTTAATAATTGGGCAAATACCTGGTTATTGAGCTTGAACATATCTAAATGCCATATCCTTCATTTTGGAGAAAATAACTTACATTTTGGGTACACTCTCAATGACCTACCACTCAAGGCTGTTCACAAGGATACAGATCTGAGTGTCTTGGTTGACAAAAAAACTTAAATTTGATTCTCATGCTACTATTGCTGCTTTGCCAGCTAACCAGACCCTAGGAACAATAAAGAGAGCAATCAGCAGCCACTTTCCAGAAGTCATGACAACCCTATATAAAGCTCTTGTTAGACCTAACTTGAAATTGGCATGACACTGGCATCCCCTTTTTACAAAAAAAAACAACAAATTCATTCTAGAAGCAGTCCAAATGCAAGCAACAAAATTGATTAGCAAATTCCAAACAGTCCCCTATTGTGAGCATCTTTGTTGCCTCAAACTACCAGGCCTAATATATAGGTGCAAACATGGGGATGTCATAACTGCCTTCAAACTTATTTTGACAAACATTGTCTCAGATTTAATCTTGTTTGCTGCCACCTCTTCTATTGGATGTCACTCAAAGAAACTGTCTAAGATGTCATGCAGACTCCACCAGAGAAATCAGTTCTTTTTGAACAGAGTCACCAGCCTTTGAAATAGACTGTCAGAATATACTGTCTCTGCAACTTGTCTTGGCACTTTCAAATCAAGAGTGGATGCTAAATGGATCAATGTTGAGTGGAAATAGCATTGAGAAGCCCATGAGTCTTCAACTTGCCTTTAATTCTTCATGGAGCCTACAAGGAGGAAATCCTTAGATTGCTCCAAGCTGCAATTTAAGGTAATTTCAAGGTCTGGTGTATGTCTAGGAACAGTTCAGTACATAAGAAAACATGTTCAGAAAACAATTCTTAGTTCATAATATGTAGATAATCTTAGTTGACATATTTTGTAGAGGGAAAACCTTATGTTCACTTCTTTCCTTGTATTTCAACAAGACTACTCCTAGACTTACACCCAACTTAATGACACTAGTAGACTATCAAAGTAATGTGACAGAGTAGGCCTATAGCATATCATAAGTTTGTCTACAACAGCTGTCAAAAGAGTTGAAATTCATTAATTGAAAAAAAAAAAATATGACTTTGCAAGAATTGGAAACTGCATTCCTTTACTTACCCAGTTACTTTGGACTTATCCTTGGTGAAAACCTTACAAGATAACAACAAATACTTACCCAGCAGTAAATTTATAGTAAATCATACAGCTGGCTTTTGCATAAAGTGAACATACCACCAGATGCATTTTTTATGCTCTTTATGAATATAATAATCACTTCTACCTTAAATTCAAATTTAGGCACTTTTTAACCTAACCCAACCTTATTATAAATAATTTTAACACTGAGAAAATGTAGTATTATTTTGTCAAAAACAGAGTAGAGAAAACATAGTATTATTTTGTCAGAAATGATGGATAACTTGTACTTTAATTGAAAATTTGTCATTTTTAAGAGCTTAAAAAGTGCTTAAATTTGAATTTGGAGTAGAAGTGATTATTATATTCATAAAGAAAATAAAAAAAAGGCATCAAGTGGTATATTTGCTTTATTGGTAAGTCAGTTATATAAACTGTCATAATTTTTTGAAAATCTGTCATTTTTAAGAGCTAAAAAAGTGCATAAATCTCAATTTAAGGTAGAAGCAATTACTATATTCATAAAAAGTATACAAAAAGGCATTGATTGGTATATTTTCTTTATATGAAAGCCAGTTATATGACTTGCTATAATTTTACCTATCTAGCCACATGTTACCTGGAGCACTACAGA
Organism: Artemia franciscana; assembly: GCF_032884065.1. NCBI lineage: Eukaryota > Metazoa > Arthropoda > Branchiopoda > Anostraca > Artemiidae > Artemia > Artemia franciscana. Next base: position 21,872,626 of record NC_088881.1, read on the forward strand.
TAACTAGCATATGAGATTAACAACATTGATCAGGAATGTAAATATAGCCTAAAATAATTATGAGAGAGTTCTTGCATTGTTTGAAATTGTGAATTTCTGATAGGGAATATGCTGGGGCTTTGGGCCTGTTTCTAATTGTACAGAAAAATACACCTTCAGTAATTATTTCAGAATTGGTAGGCTAATATAATTTGTGTGGCCAGAAGTTTAATTGTAAGATTGCACATTGTGGTTTCATTTTTTTTGCTTATTCTGAACAAGTTACCCTGGATATTTTTCAGTGTGATAGATAGCCTAGTCTTAATGCCCTGCTGCAAAAGGAAAAAAAAATTAATTGCACAGGAGAAGAAAACTTCAGTAGACTAATCTATTAAAGGTCTATCAAAAATCTAAAATATATGAAAGAATAGTAAGGTGGCTTTAGAAAATTTTGATCGAGAAAGAAACTGCATACAGCCTGTCAGATCTTGCCCTTTGACGAAAATTCACATTCTCATGATTTGGATAATTATGCTGTGAAGATTGCGACTAGAACAAAAAATTTCATACGTCCAAACTATCAAAACGCAACTTTTTCGTAACTTTTGATAGGAAAGTCTCTTTTCAAGGCAGGGTATCTTTATTTAGCAATTACGAGTGACACTTGAAAGGGGGATACAGTTTTAGTTTGCATATTTCAGAAAATATCTGCTTTTTTAGTCACATTGAAAATCTCCTCCAAATTTTAAGAGGTACCTTTTTTGTATCTGAATTAAAAAACTTGAAGAACCGCTCCTCTTTTTTAAGTTCTAATGAATTGGAACCTTTTTGCTTTTGAATCATAAATATCCATGCATTAACAAAAATCGAGCAGATTCGGAATCAGTTTGGCATTTTTTTTTCTCCAGCAATTCTAAATGGCTTTTTGTGCTCACGCAAATCAAATAAACATAAACACTAAAATTGACCTTCATTGACCTTTTCAGACAAAAATCCCTTAGATTTTAACGAAATGAAACAAATCGGGTGTATAGATTTTGATGTAATTTAGGTTAGTTTGAAGAAAAACACACTTAAGTAACTACAGACTGATTAGGACCTAAATCTACCTTACTTCTTATAATAGAAAGACGTATTCAATCTGTGTTTAATGTTTCAAGATCGACATGAGGAATACATTCTTTAATATCTTAAACGGAGGAACAAATGACTTTACTTTACCAGACTCGTCGATACTTGGAGAAAACTTTAACTAAATACAGTAACGGGTCTTTTGAGTTGATTTAAAATTGTATTTCGATCTGGAGATTGATATAAAATGTTGAACGGCGTTTTATTATCTTTTTTACTTAGTGTTCCAACATCAAACTCTTTTCTGTGCTTTCAAAGCTCGTATAGATGAAATTTTGCGATAAGATGCATATCTTATATACTCTTGAAGTTCCGATGATCTGAGAAATTGGTTGTAAATGGACAGGTTTTTCTTGGCCTCAGCTAACTTTTGCTAAATAGATTGGATCCTGTTTCTTAAAGAAGAGGTAGAATAATCGCTTCTATTGCCAATTCCAATTGAAGCACTTTTTGAGCTCTTGAAAATGACGAAATTTCGATTAAAGTATGAATTATCGGTCACTTTTGACAAAATAATATTATATTTTATCAGTGCCAAAATTATTTAATAGTTAGGTTAGGTTGGGTTAGGTCAAAAACTGCTTAAATTTGAAGGTGCGATAGAAGCAATTTTTATTTTCCTGCAGAGCAAAGAAAAAAGGCATTGACTGGTATGTTCATTTTACTGGTAAGTCAATAGTATGAAAATTGATATATTTACCTAAAATATTTCCTTTCGCCCTTCAAAAGCAATTCTATGTGTCTGAACGTAGCATAAAATTGTAAATTTCACTCTTTTAAGCTTATCACTGAGATTTTCGATGGCAGAAAATATTTTCATGATAATTTCAAGAATGTCAATATTCATGTCGGTATAATTAAAGCAGGAACAGCAAAATTTTTTCACGGGAAAAAATAAATTACTCAGAAAGTGTGCAAACTATTCTTTATTCAAAAGCGTATCATAAGACAGTGTAACAAAAATTCAAAAACGCAACAATACAGTAAATTTTTTGGGAATGTAACATAAAAAGTATTCTTATAATTAAAATGTGACAAAAATAGTAAGAGTGTGACCTCGGAAGCAACCCTGTCTTCATCATTTTTCAGTACAAGTCCAACTTTCCAATATATTTGCCACTCTCCCGACACAGTATCAAATGTATTGGAAAATTTTCCATTATAATGGAAATTTTCCATTATAATAGAAGAAACGAGCTTGCTGAACCTGAAGAACCTCAAAACAACTATTCCATTTTAATTCAATAAATTTTACTTTAACAGTTACGTTAACATATTTGGTTGACATGAAAAGGCATCGGTAAGAAAGTTTCACGGCGACAACAGTGCCTGACAATGGCGGAAACTTGAAATTTTTATTTTATTGTTCTTCTTCAAGGCTCAAATTAATTTAAATTCCTAGACATCAAGGGTAAATATTGAGAAGTTAAATATAAGAAACAGCTTCTCAGGAGAAATGTGCTCTATTCTATCTATAAGACTTCTCATATTGTAGGCTAGCCCGTTAATTTAGGCCTAGTTTGGAATTAGGCCCAGGCCCATTTGCTAGCTAAATAGTAGGCTAATGTGCCTAGTAACACACTTTGGTAAAATCCTAGTTAATTGACTTCTTGCTATCTCAGCAAGGGGATACGTTAGGAAAATGAAACTTTCAGGGATGCGTCTACAGGCCAAAGTATGTCCTGGGAAGGTATTTTGAAGTACCTACCTCCACTCCTCTCTAGAGGGCCCTGACCTTTGATAACCTCTAAAAATATGTGTGTTATAAAAGTGAAACTTGCAAAATAGATCTTCTGCTTGTATAAAGTACAACAAAATTGTTTTCAGCTTCACAACTTTGCTCAATCCTAATTTATAAGGGTTTAAAGATATGCAAATAGGCCATTTCCTAAATTTTGAAAAAAAACATTGATATGGTTCAGAATTCTATTCAAATAACACTAATTTCATTTTTGGAACTAAATGCAGAGAAAAAGCAAATGGTAACTGACAATTAAGGTAAAATGTCGTTTGTCAAAAATTTTGATAGGTATAGACCTTTAATGTAGGCAAATTTAAGAGCTCTGTAGCAAGAGAAGGACTTTAAAATACCTTCTCAGGGTATACCTTGGCCTGTAGACCCATCCCTGAAAGTTTCATTTTTGTAACCTAACCCCTTTCTGAGATAGCAAGAAGTCACTTAACTAGAATTTTACCACACTCTTCCCAAATATACTGATTTGTACCACTACAAATTCCATATGATCCTAAAATGGGATTCAAAGATAGGCCAAATACTTCCTTATTTTTTAGCAACAGAATTCTTGAAAAAAAGAAATTGCCATCCTGCATAGCCTATTTAGCCTAAAAGATTAAAAGGAAAAAAATTAAGAAAAACAAAGCTGTGCAAAAAGTGATGGAAATTTTTACAGTTGCTACAGCCTGTCTTTAGGTTCCAATGTGGAGACATGATGCTTACCTACAAGCAACAAAATAAATCCCACTTTACCAAATACTCAAGCCAGTAGCATACAATAAGCCACTCACAAAAGCTAGGCTAATATTCTCAAAGGATAGGCTAGATGTTAGAAAAACAATTATCTTACTTCACAATTTGCAGGAAAATTCAGTATAGTGAAGGAATTAGGTTATTTTTTGCTGTTGTTCATATTTTTGACTTATAAACAAAGTGAACACACCACTTGATGCCTTTTTTTATGTTTTTTACAAAAATAATAATTGCTTCTATTGCAAATTCAAATTTAAGCACTTTTTGACCTAACCTAACAAATTTTGGTGCTGAGAAACATAGTATATTATTTTGTCAAAAACAACCAAAAGCACATACTGTAAAAATTTTGGCACCAAGGAAGAAGAAAACAAATAATATTGTGTAATTTATTTATCCAACATAATTGTGGAAAATTAGTGCCTGTGGGTTATATAACATTAAAAAATGGATTTATAATAAAACAGCAAGTTTGTGATCAATGTTTAAAACCTTTTTTATACCTTAAAACTAGAAATATTTTGGTTATTTTCAAGAGCTCAAAAAGTGCTTAAATTTGAATTTGCAATAGAAGCAATTATTATATTTGTAAAGAACATGAAAAAATGCATCTATTTCAGTTTGTTTGTAAGTTAAAAATATGAACAATAAAAAATTTACCATGAATCATAGATAGTAAAATTGTAGTGAAGGGATTTCTGCTATACTCTACCCTTCTCCTCCCTAATGTAAAAATATATAGCCCAAATTATATATTTAAAAAGTATTATTATTGTTTCAATCCATGTACCCACAAATTGAATCAATTATGACAAAATCAAGAAATCATAAAAAACATTGGAAATATACAACTTGCTCTATAGCAGGCTTATAACAATAGCAGGCTTACGGGTAAAGCAAAGAAGAAGCACCTTAAAAATGTGCTAAGTGAAATTTGTCTACATATTATGAAGTACAAATTATTTTCTCAACATGTTTCCTTCTCAATAGCCCTAATTTTAGACTTATACCAGGACTAGAATAGCTGCCAAGCTGAAATGGTGACTTTACCCAGAATTGCATCCTTCAAGTCCAGACTTGAAAAGAATAGAATAAAAAGCCAGTAAATTTATACATTTTTATATAATTTAGCTAGGAAGAGGTGATAACATCATTTGATGCCTCTGTTGTGCCCTTTCCAATTTCAATTACTGTTTCTTGGGCATAAAGAAGAAAAAAAATAGGACAAAAAAAGAAAAAGAGGATGCACCAGTGCTACCCATGCAAAATGTGATTTTTCTTGTTGTTGAAGCTGGGGGCTGTAAGTTTCTTATTCAGGGTTTTCAAAAATGATAATTCTAGTCAGGTACTTTTGTTTTCTTGTGATGACTTTCTGAAGGATTATAGGCTCTTTAGAAATTTCTCCAAATTCATTTTCAAAATAACATTTAACTATCAAGACTAATGAAAATTATAATTATCATTCCTGAACCAGCTACAAATAACAATTTTTATTTATCATTTGAAAGGTTTTTTTTTAGAAATATCTTTTTAAACCTTTGCTCACTATAGGCTTCTTTGAGCCCCTTTAAGGGCTAAAATATAGAATTTGCCCCAGAAGATCTTATTGAATTTGGAATGAACATAAAAAAGGCATCAAGTGAAATGTTCACTTTCTTCCTTGATAAACTGTATAAATATACCAAAAAATCATTTGAATATAAGAAGTACTGTTCATCCCACTCAGCTATCTACTGATGTCACCTAAGTTTGGCTATCATTGGCCTGGAGCACAACAGATCTAGTGTAGAACTTGACTTATCTCCAAAGTGCAAATTAAAGTTTCTAATTAAGTAACATGGCTGCAATTCAATTCCCTAACCAATACTCTTTCCAAGTATAATAATTACTGCCATCACAAATGAATAGAGAATCAAAAATGGTCATGTTTCTCTTTTTTCTGTCTAATATCTCATGACTAGGAAAAAGGACAATGTATCACTATACAGAATCAAATAAAACAAGCAGCATTAGTATTTAGTGTCTTTCAAAAAATCTTTAAAAATGTCATGCATGGCACTTGACAAATGTTGTCTTTTAGCTCCCAAATTAAGATAAAATTTTACATTTTGATATCTTGGAAAGTAGTTGAGTTGGGTGAATAAAACTCTCAGGAATGCATCAAGAGTGTTAAAGGTAACCTGGGAAGATGTTTTGAAGCACCAACCTCCACTCCCTCCCTCTTCAGAGGACACTGCCCTTTAAGAATCTTTGTGTTTAACAAGTGAAATGTTAAAAATAGATCATATGCTCAAATGAGGTACAAGAAAAGTGTTTTTAAGTTCACGTCTTTGTTCATAAATACGTTCTGAGACCATACTGGCTATGCATGACATATGAAACAAGAAAGGAAATAATAAATAAAAAGAGAAAAATCAAATCAATTATGGAAACATAGCCTGGGGGCCATCCTACATTGGGGACTGCACAGCTGTGGTAAAATCCAACATAGAGCAACCGGAATGATGCCAGGCCTAAGAGGGAAGCCATACAAAGACCACCTGAAAATTCTTGAGCTGCCAAGTCTGTTGTACAGACATAAGCAAGGAGACGCCATCCAGATGTTCAAGATCAAATCCAAAATAGAAGATCTGCTCTTCAAAAGGTTCTTCAGGAAAACAGCCATAAACTGAACCAGAAGCCACTCAGAAAAGGTGTACAAGCCAGAAAACGTGCCCATGCAAACTTTCTCAGTGCAAGCAGTTAACACATGGAACAACCTGTCTGAACATGCCATCCAAGCACCAAACATCAATATCTTCAAAAACAGAGTTGATAAATCCTGGGAGAAACACAATAACAAATTAAATGCATTTGCTGAGTGGTCAATATAACTTAAAGATCAATTGACTACAAACAGTATCGTTTATTCAGTATCGTTTCGTAGTTCAAGGTGAAAACATCTATCTAGAATTGGATATCATAAATTTCAAACCAGTAAGCTTTTTCAGTGAATTTTAATCCCTGCAAAGCTTGTTAAATCTCACAATACCTGGCAAAGGATTAAAGTTTGTGACCTTGAGTGAAATTATTATCCAGCATTTCAGTAAGTGAGAGATAATCCTATGGTCATAATTATCAAATCATATAGACTCATTAATTATTTTTGGAAACTTTTACTAATAAGCGAGCAGAAGAGGGGAGGTTTTCTGTAGCAAGCATCGTCGTACCTGCCGGGAGTGTGCCTCCCTTAAATTGCAGGGAATAGATAGCAGGAGCCTATGCTTCCCTTGCTTATTGGCATTTTGAGCTTCTGAAATTTTGCCAACTACCATTCAGCTTTTGTGCAGTTAAGACGTGTTTTGCCCATGGCTATGTTTTTGACTTGGAATTGGATTAACAGACTTTTTGCATGAAAATGGACTCTGATATGGATACGGACTGCTTTGTTTATGCCCCAGTTCTGAACTTTCTGCAGTATAATAATGGAAAAGGTGTCGAAGCTACAGTGATCTTAAAATTTGCTGTTGAATTTTTTGAGTCAAGTGATATTGCCAAATCAAAGAAAATCCTGTGGGATTTGCTGCCAAAATTGACCGAGCCCTACCCAAGGCACATGGGTTCAAATGCAGCTCTGGATCATTTGAAAGACATGTTAGAACTTCTTCAAAATCAGAGTGCTTCTGAGGACATGCCTGTCTTTGTTATCTGTTCCCCAGCCGAAGTTCCCTGTATTCCAGCAGTTGCTTACTCCAGGATAGCTTCCAAGCTTAACGAAATTCAACAGACTCTTTTGCAAGTTAATGAGAAAATGTCAACTTACGATCTGAATTTCCCCAGCCTCCCAAGCAGTGCTATTGGTAGTGATATAAGCAAAGCCACTGTTATTATCACGAATGTATCGCGTGATGTTGATAATGCTTCTAAACGGAAGAAAAGAATTGACTGTATTTCTGGTCATGAGTGCATTGATACTGTGCGCGCCTCTGGTGATAAATTGATTGTGAAGATTGATAGCGTGGCCGCTGCTGACTTTTGCAAATCTGCACGCTCGGTTTTTTGTGATTGTGAAGCAAAAATGGTGGAGAAAAAGTTTTTCTGCATAATGAAAGGCATTGCACAAGATCTTGATTTTGCGCCTCTTAAAGCTTGCAGGGGTGTTCGAGATGCTATGAGAATTGGGAGCTCAAATTGTGTGAAAATTACGTTCAAAGACGAAATCTCTCTTTCCTCAGCTCTTAAATCTGGATTGAAGATAGGCTATGAACTATTCCGAGTGTATGAATATTGGCGAATTCCTAGGTGCTGCAGGAAATGTCAATCACCTGACCACCTTGCCGCAAAATGTCCTGATCAAAACTACAAATGCTCACAGTGCTCTGGTCCCCATATGAACTCTAGTGACTCACCTTGCAGTAACACCCCAAAGTGTGCAAATTGTAGTGGAGATCATGTTGCTTACAGTTTTCGTTGCTCCAAACTAAAGGCTCTTGCAAATTCCAAAGTTCCCCGACCTTCTCGCTTGCAATCATGAATGAGTATAACGTCTCAGTGTGCTCTTTCAACATCAATGGGACAAAGGATAAAGTGTTAAGCCTTGATGAGAAACTAGCTAATCATAATGTTGTTCTCTTACAAGAACACCTGCTCCCAAGTTGCAGTGTAAACTTTCTAAGGCAAAGTTCTCAACATGCTGTTTTCACCACAAATGCCTGCTGTACCCAAGGCAGGCCTTCTGGCGGTCTTGCCTGTATAATTAAGCGATCTTTGCCTAGATATTTGTCTCCTAGCTGCTACCAATCCTCTGAACACTATCTTGCAATCCGGCTTGCAGATGTGATCCTAATCAACGCCTATTTGCCCCATGATAGAAGATCTGTTTCTTCCTTCTCCAGTTATGCTAATGCCTGCAACAAATTAAAGGCTCTCATATCTGGTATTGAGTGTCTCAGATACAAGTGGTTGCTTATAGGCGACTTAAACTGTGACATCACCGTTTCCTCGATACGAAAGGAAGTGCTTTTTCAGTGTCTACCCTCAGCATTTAAGGTCCTAGCAAAAGACCTCAGTTTTACATATATCCACTGTAGTGGTTCTGTCTCAAATTTGGACCACTGTATCTGCTATCATTCATTACAAACTTCAGCAGTACATGTTAATGAAGATGAGAGAGATTATGATCATTTACCTCTGTATTTTGATATTACGGTTACTTCTGACATATACTCGAACCAACCATCACTGTTGCATAAGTGGTTTGAAAAACGTGATTGGTCTAGTGCGAACATGCCCCTTTACCTTGCTACACTTGGAGCTCTACTGTCCACCGTACGTGTCCCCTTCCATCTTCTTTGCACAAATGCGTACCCCATTATTGACAATGCTCGTGCTGATTTGAATTGCTATTATCATGACATTATCTTATGTATAAAGCAAGCTGAAGATGTGGCCGTCCCACTGATCTGTGTCAGGCGGAATACCCATAAACCAATTTGGAAGTGTGATCCTTTGCTGAAAAAAGTCAAGAATAAGGCCAAATTCTGGTTAAGAATCTGGTCTGCCTGTGGTCGACCTTCTCGGGGTACTGTGTTTGATCTAAAACAAAAGGCGAAACTCGAATATAAACGCCATCTTCGTGCCGTTCGTTACTCCGGTGAAACTTTTCCGAAAAGTAATAGTGAGTGGCAAAAAGTGATAAATTCTGCCAAGTTTCTGGATACAAGTTCTAGTGACATTATACCTCGTGGATCGAACATTATTCAAAAATATTTTCGAAAGTTAATTATGCAGTGCATAAGCGTTTCTCACGTTTGCTCGAAAAAAAATTTGCCGTCACGTTTATGTCAGAGACATGTGGGCTATTGTTAAAGGTATTAAGGGTTTAAAATCAAAATCTTTGGATATTGATGGGATTAGTGTTTTGAATCTTGTTCCAAATTCTTTTGAACTGGTATCTCATCTCCAACTTTTTTTTCAAATGTGTTTTAGTAGTTTGTGTGTGCCCGACTCGTTCTTATGCGGTAGCGTTACATCACTTCTAAAAAAAGGAAAAGATCCGGTTTCTTGTAGTTCTTATAGGCCAATAACGGTAGCTTGTACTCTTAGCAAGCTTTTTGAACACCTCCTACTACCTTATATCACTAAGCTTGCTCTAAATGATGATAATCAATTTGGTTTTAGATTGGGGCTAGGCTGTCAGCATGCTCACCATGCTTTGACTTCTTTATTAAAAGATGCCCATCGCACTCATCGTGTACTTCATTTCGCAACCCTAGACTTGTCTAAAGCATTTGACAGTGTTTGTCATACTCAAGCATGGACAGCATTATGCCAGAGAGGAGTAAATCCGTCGGTAATTCACTTGCTTTGTTTTTGGTACTCCCATTCTTACCTTCGCCTTAAGTTATTAGATAATTCTTATTTTGGTCATATCCCTGTTCGTTGTGGTGTAAGACAAGGGGGAGTTCTTTCGCCGTATATTTTTAATGCTTGTATGGAAAATGTACTATCAAAAATATCGACTACGTGCCTACTAGGACCATCTGATATCTCATATCTGGCTTATGCGGATGACCTTCTTCTGATTAGTCAAACTGAGTCTGGTCTTTCCCATTCAGTGAAGTCAGTTACTTCTGCTTTCCGCGATATTGGCCTGTACCTAAATATTGACAAGTGCGAGTTTCTTGTTTTCAACGGTAATAATTGTTCAGATTCACCACACTGCGGTGGTTTTAGTATTCCTCGTGTTAAATCGTTTCGTTGGCTTGGTATAACAGTTTGCGATTCTATGAATGCTCTCCAGTCTCGTGCTGTCAAAGATATTAGTGATAAGCTGAGACTCGGTTAGTCTAAGATTGTAGCAAATCGTGGACAATATAGGAGAAGAGCGCTAACTCGGCTTTACTCAAATTTTTGTGATCATTCTGTACTCTTCTGTTCTGGTATTAGGTCACTTCTGTTGACTGGTGATCTAAAACGTATTCGTATAAATTATTACCGGTACTGCAAATTTCTTTTATATCTACCTCGTTCTTACCGGAATACAAAACTGGTTAAAAAGTATTGTGCGACAGATATTACTGGTTCTTTCGAAAAATTATCTGCCAATCTAGTTATTGAAGCGATTTATAGGCTAGGATGTTTTCATCGCCTTATCCGTCTTTTTTCTGTATCTGATTAAATTTGTTTCTTGTATTACTTTTGCTGTTTTTCTTTTGTATTTTACTCCACTTAACCTCTGTTTTTGTAAAGTGGGTGATAAATAAATTATTATTATTAAACCCATCAAACAAACAGAGGGTATTGAACAGTCAAGGCAACTGCTGGATGGTGCTGAACAACTTTAAGTGAAGTAAGTCAATAGGTGAAAAAGCATGATTTTGTCAGCCAGTAGCAAAATATTAAGATGAAAATTAAGCAAATATTTTGACAAGGATCTCTGCCAAGTCGTCCTCAGTGCTCAAAAAGAAGAAAGAAAAGGGAAAAAACACCTTCTGAAGTGAACTCTGCAAGAGGAGAAAAGACACTGTATCAAAAACGAAAACCAACCTGAAATCAATAAAAGAGGAGTTACCAATTAGATTGAATAAATATCCTTTGCCTTGCAACAGATTTTGCCTGTCTACAATTTTGGTTTTTGTCAGATATGCAGACAGGCAAAAATTAGAATGGGTGAAAATATTGATAGAGTCTTTTAATATTAAGTTGTTATAAATTGGGCTTAAGGAAATATCTCCCAGTGTCTCTATTTATAGCCAAATTTCTGTGTATATATATATTTTTTTTTTTTTATCTCAATAACCTCTTTAAAAGATTGTGGTAGGTCATTTATGGTAGATATTAAAGATGCCTCTTTAAAAATAACTAAATGGTCAGGATTTTTGTATATATGCTGGGCCAGAGCTGAATCAAAGTTTTCATTTTTATTTTCAAATCTCAGAGACTTATCAATTGGAATTTTGTGTTCATGCAGTCATTCCCCTAGTTGCTGATAGGTCCAACCGATATAAAAGTTTCCACATGAACACAGGACTCTGTAGACACCATTACCTAGTATAGGGTCCATTTTTATCCTTTCTTGAATTGAAAAAAGGTTCAACTTTTTGTTCAGTTTTGAAAGAAACAGAGAGATCATGTTATTTTTTTAATTTTTCCAAGCTTGTCACTGAGTTTCAAGATGTATGGTAATGTGGTAAAAGTTTTGTTCTCAATTGTCATTGTAACTGAATCAAGGGAGATGGGTTCCCTATTTTCCTGCATTACCTTTTTCAGTCGTCTATCTATTAGGTTTTCAATGAGGTTGATTGGGTAGCCATTGTAGAGTAGAATATCTTTAATGTAATCTAACTCAGATTTTACATGATTATGTGAACATATTTTTAAAACCCTGTTGACTAAAGAAAACACTACCCCTCTTTTTACAAAAGGAGGGTGATTTGACAAGAAATGTAGATACCAATCATTATGGGTTGGCCTTCTATATATATAAAATTCAAGGCTAGGAGTATTTTTTATAACTAAAACATCCAAGAAAGGTAGCTTTCCTGAATCTTCCAGTTCTATTGTGAATTGAAGATTCAAAAGAGTTCAAATGTGCCAAAAAATCTTTTAGAGAGTACTGACCATGTTCCCAAACAACAAGAATATCATCAACAAAGCAAAACCAGGGAGAGTATTTTAAGGGGAAACTATTCAAAGCAGAATGTTCTATGAAATCCATGTAAAAATTTGCCAAAATATTTTTTCACGCAACATAAAAACAAACAGAACTTATTGCAAAGATGTACAAGGGTCATTATTGTGTCAATATCCAAGGTTTTATAATCTGACTAAACAGAATTTTTCTCTAATTTTGTTTATAAGGCCTGTTCACATTTGTGGACATTGCATGAAGTGTACATACAAACTGCATCAAAACTAGATAAGATAGTTTTTTCTCTCAACAACATCTATGAAATTTTTTATATAAGATTCCTGTTTGGTTAGAAGAGGCTTGAAAATTGTAGCTAAGAACCTTCCTACACCTGTAGATAGAGAACTATAACGTGCTACAATAGGACATAACAGAGTATCCTTCTATGGATTTTGGGTAGACCATAAAATTTTGGGGCTGAACAACCTTTGGGTTAAAATCTTCTATGCATTTGAGGGGCAATTAGTCTATTGTCTTTTAAAATTTCTAATTCTTTTCTCAAATGCTGGGTGTATTTATCTCTCGGATCAGTTTTTTATTTCTTTGTAAGTATTCTTAGCCAATAAAAGGGTATTTATTTTATTTTGATAATAGATATTACAATAAATATATTTTATTAAAACAAATAGATATTATTTCATGTATGAAGGGGCTGCTTGTTCTCCCTCCACTTTTTGCACTAAAATTTATTTTCAACCCCCCCCCCCCAATATTCCAATATTGAAGACTTCACAATATCAATGAAATAAAAAGGGTTTCTTTCTTTTTCACAAATGCCCCAAGTTCTAGATGCTTCTTTTTTTAAGTAATATAATTTTTAGTTTACATATAGCCTATTGAAAGGCAGCTTGTAAATAAAGCCGTGTTGATTTACCAACTGACCATATTTGTTGCATACAAGCTCAACCTAGTTTAAAATGTCAATGGTCTCCCTATCTGCTGTCATCACCCAACCATAAATGACTTCACAAAAATTACACTTCTAGCTGAGTTTTGTTAATGAAACTATATACATGTTTACAACAGAAATATAGAGCAAGAAATCTCTTTCAAGGTCAGGTACAAATGAAGCATTGAAATTGTTCTTGTATTGAGACTAAATTGCAAAAACACAGGTTTTCTTTCATAAATAAAGAGCCATTTTAAAACTTGAAATGAGTATAAATTAGCTTATGAATTAGTAGCCTCTACTCTCTTGGAGCATTTTTCCAATTATGCTTCTACAACAGCGCAGAATACCACCTCATTAAATACAAACTGATTGTTCTTAATAGCCAATCAAGGAGGAATTGGAAGTAAACAAGGAATATTTGTCTCATAAATACTTTGTCCTTATTACTAATTAGCTTCCAGAACAGCACTTGATTTAGAGGGCATGACCATCTCCAACCCTAGTTTCATTTCAGTTTAAGAATAATTACTCCAATAAGACATCAAACTTAAAACAAACTCATATTATCTTATTTATGCTTCAGAGCAAACTAAAAACCAAAATGGTCCATGTGGCTCAGTTGTCTTTATGCTAACAATATAATAAGTTAGGTCCAACATCAGAGCAAACTAAAAACCAAAATGGTATATATGGCTGTGTTGACTTTCTGTTAATGATATAATAAGTAAGGTGGATGATAGTAAGGAGTATCCCAAGTGGTGGAACTAGCATGGGTGCTGCCTAGGGCTGTACTGATCAGACACTAAATACTGCCTCATTATATACAATCTACTTGTTCTTAATGACCCATTAAGGAGGTAACCAATGAATATTCTAGTAAATAAATGTTTTGTCCTAAATACTCAGTAGCTTCCAGAACAGCAAAACATAAAGAAATATGGATAACACTACAGCAGCATAAATTTGAGAATACAAAAGTATAGCAGTATAATAGTTGAGTATACAGTGACACATTTAAATTTTGCTTAGATGGAATTGGAGCTCCATTAGGAAGCCCAATTCTTTTCTCAATCAACATTCGCATATGCTGTAACTTGTGGAGTTTGATCAATTGAATAACCCAGATTTACAATTGACTTAGAGGGCATGACCATTTCTAACCCTAGTTGGATTTCAGGTTGAGAATAAATACTGGAATATAAACTTTAAACAAACTTATGTTATCTTATTTATAGTACAGTGCAAACTAAGAACAAAAATGGTCTGTATGGCTGTGTTGTCTTTCTACAAATAGTATATTAAGTGAGATCCAACATGGATTCCAGCCATTGATGATAGCAAAAACTATCCCAGTGGGGAACCAGCATGGGTGCTGTCTAGGCTGATGCAAAAAATGCTGGCCTCTTCCTAAGTCGAATGACCCCCCCCCCTTCCATGCCTTAAGACAGACCATTTTAGAAAATGGTCAAGGTTAGGCAAGGCTAGAGTCAAGGTTAGAGGTTAGAAATGGCAAGGTTAACACTATTGATCTGTATAGAGTTTTCTTTATGTGGGTATTTGGGTATTTCAGTTGAGCTGGGTGTATGTGAGTTGGTGTCAATCAGTGTGTGAGATTGTAAGTATAGATGACTGGTTACTGAAATAAGAATTTATCATTCCTTAATTAGCTTCAATTGGGAATTTTTCGTCACTAGACAGTTTTTTTTCAAATTTATTTTTAAACTCCCGGTTATTATGGGCCAAGGTTCACTCTTTACTTGGTTGCAGCTATCACTGCTGAGATCTTTATGGAGTAATTTTCTAGCATCCTTCAGGCTCTCAAGATTCAGTGGTATTTTGCTTCCAAGAACTTTTAGCTTTGGAATTGTACTTGGATTAGTAGATGATTTTAATTTCTTAGAAGGGGCTATTTGCAACAAAGGGTAGTCAGGAACATTTGAGAATTTAACAATAATAAATTCAATTTTGTTACCAATAGCTAAATACCAATAGCCAAATAGCTAAAATAACCAATTCATCAGTATAACTTAGATATTTAATGTATGTATTGAGTATATGAGAACCAGCTTCATTAGTACTACTTGAGCTCATGGGTAAACACCATTTTCTGAAGAAATTGGTGGACTTGTCTTAGAACTCCACAAATTATAAAACACTGTCTTGTAAAACCAAAGAAAGGGTTCATAAAACAATGGAGGTTTTCCCTGTATGGTGACATGGGTAACTGGCATTAAAGAATCAAGAAGTAAACCATGGCTAATTACCAGGGAAAAATTTTTGCAAGGAAATAAGGAACAACCTCAATACAATGTACCAAGTCTTTTGAAGATGAACAGTTGGAACCTTTGTTTGAATTTGGCATTAGCTTACAAACCATAGGCAGCACAATAACACTGCCTAAGTAAAGAACAATGTTGGCACAATGTATGATTATTTTTGATTTTATTTGATTTGTTTAGACCAGGGCACTTCATATCAAAGGAGTTGTCATAGAAGATTCAAAAAGGGCTCATTTGATTGGAAATTGAAAGGGCCCTTGCTCTTTTTAATAGTCAAAAGTAACTGGAGGGCAGCTAACCCCCTCTCACGCCCACCATTTCCCCAAACACGTGGAAAAGTCTGGAAATTATGTCTTTGGAGATGACCTTCCCCCACAACCCTCAGGACAAGGGTTGTAAGTTATTCCCTGGGGGCATTTAAGGTCTTTATAGAAAGCGTTGTAGTAGAAACTTCAAAAAGAACTCATTTGATAGGAAATTGGGAGGCTTAGTGCTGTTTCCAATAGTGGTTAGTGATCAGAGGGCTAATCCACCCCCCCACCCTTTGGCCACCATTTGCCCAAACACTTCTGATTAAAATTTTGATATAGCCATTTTGTTTAACTTAGTTGAAAGGTCTGGAAATTATGTCTTTGAGGATGACACCCCCACACACACACACACAGTCCTGAGGGCAAGGGTTATAAGTGATGCCCTTACTATACATAAGGTTTTTTTTTTATAGAAAATGCTGTTGCATAAAATTCAAAAAGGGCTCATTCGACTGGAAATTGAGAGAACCAGTGCCCTTTTTATTAGCTGAAAGTTATCAGAGGGCAAATGACTCCCCTCCCACACACCTACCATTTCCCCAAACACTTCCAATCAAAATTTTGAGATATGCATTTTGTTCAACATAGTTAAAAGATCTGGAAATTATGTCTGTGAGGATGGCAACCAGTGCTGTCACTTACTTGAAGTACTTTTACTTGAAGTACTACTTAAGTAAAATTTTCCATTACTTGCACTTGTACTTAAGTAAAAACTCTAGTGTGTACTTATTACTAGTACACAGTACTGTACACTAGTACACTACTTATTACTAGTAATCTTACTTAAGTAAGATTACGAAATACTTATTACTTAAGATACTTTTAATATACTTGTTTTTCAAATACTTTACCTTTAACACGAAAATTTTGTTTGTGTGTGCTTTGGCAATGTACAAGAAAACATCACCTTTAGATTTAGAGCAAACTCGATATAGCTTTTGTGTGTGTGTGCTTTGGCAATGTACAAGAAAACATCACCTTTTAGATTTAGAGTTAAACTCAGATATAGCTCCATGCCCTATTTTTGGACATGAAATAAGGTATTTGTTTTTAACAAAAACAAATTATAGTATGAATAACACTTGGTTTAATTTTTGTTTAAAAGTTATATAACAAAGAAAATTGAAATTATTTCACAGTTCACTAGTCGACAGTGAGCTAAAATCCCTTGTTTTGTGCTAAATGTTGTATACTGTAGTCCATTTGGGCTGCTTATATTTCTGACATTAGTGATTAAGTTTTGTCATCTCGTCAACTGAATCAGATTTCTACCATTTCATCATCTTCAGGACCATATTATTGGTAAAACTACTGAAGCTATAAATCTTTACCCATCTAAATGTTGTCTGCAGTAAACAAGTCTAGGGAATTCTAGCTGGATCCCATGCAGTGGTATTTTGTCAAATTCGTTCCAGCAAATTCAGGTATTCAGACGAATCTTACTTCAGATTTGTCACTTCGTTCATAAGTTATAGGCCCTACTAAATTAAAGGAAAACTCAACTTTCTTAAGACTTGAAACCCTTTCCCCCTCGCCCTATTTGATATAGGGTTTGTGATACCAGAACTTGATATGAGCCCTGATCTTAGGCATCTTTGGTCAGTTTTCATTCGGATCCGTTACTCCGTTTGCCAGTTATACTAAATTAAACAGAAAACTTAAATTTTTCAGGAATTAAAACCAACTCCCTCTTGTTAAATTTGAGCTAGGGTCTTTATCTCAAAATTTGATGTGTCATGGTCTTAGGCCTCTTTGGTTTAATTTTCATTCAGATCCATCACTTTAATCGCAAGTTACTCTGAATTAAACGAAAAACTGTTATTAGCAGGTAAAGCCCACTTCCCCTGTTTTATTTGAGCTACGGTGTTCATCTTTCAACTTGATGTGTCTCATGATTCTTGGCACCAAATCTGGCCATCAAAATTTTCATCCAGATCCAACCTGCGGTTTTCCCCCTATACGTGATTACACAGAAGGACGGACAGACAGACAGACGGACGGACGGATTTTGCAACGTCTTAGGTATTCATGTTGGCTCATTTAGGTAACACTAATTTGAGCTAGTAAGAATTTTCTAGCCAATCAGAAAATCCTTTGAAAAATCTGTTTGGCCCAAATTAGCATAAACTGAATCTTTGTATTCGTAAAGTCTCATCGTGAATTGGTCTTTAGTAAAACTTGTAAATTTGTTTGCTTGATATATATTTATTTAAGTATATTTACACTTCTCTTTGTTGTATGTATTTTATTAAGTATTTACTTGAAATTGTAATTCCAGATGCAAACCATAAATGGCAAATAACGCACACACAGAAGAAGACGAAAAAAGTCCAAGCAACTTAAATCATGAAAGTGAAACAAATTTGGGGGACCTAGAAGAAAGAGGTCATAATAGATTTTTATCTGTCAGGACCTTAACATCTGTAATTTTAGGAGATAGTGATGTTGCAAGTGTTTCTTCAATGTCTTTTGGACTTGAAGATAGTCATAATGATTCAGAATACAGTGCTACAGAGGAACAAGGTAATCTGTCGCCTACATGCGCTTCTCAATTAAGTACTGGATCAAAAAGATTGGAATGGGACTCTGCCGCAGATGTCGGCTATCAAGGAGAGAATCCAAATTCTACATCTTTAACGGCAATTGAAAAGCTTGCTTTAGGGTGTGCATCTAAATCGTACAATGAAAAGGAAAAATTAAAAAGATTACCAAAATCAAAAGCAATTGTTGACTACTCAACTGATGAAGATTCCACAAAGCCAAGCTTGATATTAGATCGATTGCCTAGTGAATCTACTGATTCTGCATTTGTGTCTAGCTCACGGAAATACGACCTCTTTGCTAAAATGCCCAAAGCATCATCACTTTGCGAGCTTCGATCTGAAATAGGTGGAAGCTTATCAAGATCTGTCTCAGTGGGCAGTGGTGTTCGAGGACATATTGAAAATTTCCTAAGAAAACATGGAGAGTCAAGCTTTGGTTCCACTACTACCCTTATTGCAAATGGCACTCCTCAACATATATTAAGTGAAACCAATTCTGAACAGGAAAGTATTAAAACCCAGCTAACTATAATGCCTAAAGCCAACACTCATGATTCTTCTCATAGTTCGTCTGGTCATAGAGCATCGACAAGTACTTCTTCTGGATTTGGTTTATCAAAGAGACGTAAAAGAAAAACAAAACGTTCAAGTGATCAAACCCTTGATGACAGAACAAGAAGCTTTGAGTATTTACCTGGTCATGCTTATCAAAGTAAAAATCCTTCCCATGAATCCTTAAATTCTTCCATAAAATCACAAAGAGAAAAGGTTGATTTTCAGAGCATTGCTAATCAACTGGTTTCCTCTGACTTTGTCAATGCTCTTGCACTTGCTCTTCAGCAAAAACTAAACATTCAATCAGAATTAGTTCTGAATGAGCCGTCGTGCTCCAAAGAGCCTGATCGCCCACGTGATTGTACACTAACAAGACCTATTCCTGTAGAAAAAACTGACTCCATGTTTGAAACAAAAAAACATAGACTGAGTGAAATGGCCACCTCTAGTTTTGAATACAGAAAAGTACGGAAATCAAGACGAAATTGTACTAGTACTGAAAGTTCAAATATAAACCATGATGACTATGTATTTAATCATAACAGACAGCAAGAAGGGTATTCAAGTGGTAGTGTTTTCTCTGGTGGCAGAGGTTCTTCTTCGTTGCCTAGCTATGCTGCAACGACAGGCCATAGTGAAATACCCGAAGACTCCAACCAACAGTCTCAAGGTATATTTTATACTAGTATTATTTATTTGCAAGAAACTTTGATATGCGTCAATTCTTTTCTCAGCCAAATTTTGCCCTATAGTTCTCAAGCAACTTGCTCATATTAATTAACACTGTTTTTTATCAAACAAGAAAGGTGAAGGCTGGTGTTGTGCATAATACTAACAAAAAATAGTCCTGTATTCCTCTGAACTGCCTTTTTTTTAGAGTAAAAAGCTTCTAAGTTACATTTTATAAAGAAAAACATAACAAATTTATGTATATAAAGGAATAAAGCTGAAACTTTGGTTACTGATTAGGCTATTATTTTTTATTTATTTGTTATGATAATTTTCACTTTAAGTTTACGAAAGAATCTTTCGATTTAAAATGTATTTAATGAAATACTTCTTATGAAGCTGTTACATCTACTATATTCTTTTCACAACATCACCCCCTTTGAAAGAAAAAAACATTCAGGGGCAGCCGACTCCCACGACCGACACGGCCGTTTTTATGAAGTAAATTTAGGCAGTTGCTTAAGTGTATTTGCTTTAATCAACACAATACAGTTTTTCTAAATATAAGAGAGGCTTTTGCCCAAATTAAACCCCCTGCTCTTTACGCTCAAGTTCAAATTTTTACCACATTGCTGCAATAGTTGAAATCTAACATTTTTTGTTAAAGACACCATTGTATAATAAAAGGGCAGCTTTCAACCTCCCTTAGCAGACTAATTGCTTGTTTAGTCCCAACACTTTTTGGAATATATTGGTTACAGGTAAAATGAATATCCTAGAAAAAATTGCAATCGGGGAGAGCACGGGAGTTAAGTTGACTTGCATTAAGGACCTCCCTTTTGATTTCTTTGGGACTACCTCCGTTGAACATTTAGCCTCCTGATGTGTCTTTGGGTTTCTTTGTGGTCATCTCCTTTGCACGTTCAGCTTCCTGAGTGATGTCTGGTCATCCTTTTTTTTTAAGATAAAAGAGGTTTCATCCAAAGACCTCTCCAATCATACAAATTGGAAAAACCTTGCATGGTTTTGCTATCAACAAGATGTAAAATTTCAGTCTTTCTACTAAATTCTATCTATAAAGTCTCTGATTTAAATAAGATTCTGCATAACTTTTGTCCTTGTTCCTGGGTCTCGAATTCATATTTGATGAAACTCAAATACTTCATGAAACATCTGGCTAATGTTTTCTTATCTTATAATTTCCAAAATATACAGTAAAGTAATAAAGTATACAGCTTGAAAATGCTAATAGGGCCCTAAATTTGACAAGATGTACGCTGTCCAATTTTCGTTTAATGTTTTTCAACAAAGTCTGCTCCAAATAGGCTGTTTGCACTAGTTGGAGTCCCTGTCCCTGGGGATCTACAGACTACGCTGTTGATGAAGGAACATTTTTGGACTATTTGACCTGTTTGATACCTGGAAATTTTGATCCAGCGCCACGTGGAGGCCTAATGGCTCTATGATGTGTGTCAGGCAGCCCCCAATCAGTTTTAGCCCTTACTAAGGATATTATAACTCAGAATTTTCATTTTACTGAGCTTTATCTCAACTTTCTACGAACATCTGTTCTACTTGACGAACCATGGGTATAAAAACATGCATGAGAGATACCTCTGTCTTAACAAAAGCAATTTGTATTGTGTTGACAGTGAAAAGTATTCTAGCAAAGACCGTATCTTTAGGTATGCAAAATTAGGATACTTCACTTTTTAGACACCCTTTATATAGTACCGAAAGCCCGGTGGCTTCGCTGCCGGGTCCCGGCACTCCTGACCTATTTAGATCGTTCTTGTGACCTCAAATGCCAATGATGTAATGTATATTGCGATTATTAATCGTGTAATTAATTTTTTAAAATCTCTAAAAATAAGACATTTTGTGGGTTTGGCTTCCTTCCACACATATTCTGACTATCTATGGTTCGATCATCGCTTATGCTGAATGAAGTTAGAGCAAAAACACGAGTTCAAGTTTCGAATACGTTTATGAAACTCTTCAGACAGCAAGTGACGTCCTAAAAAAGGGCAAACCAATTCATTTGAAAATTGAGGTGGTGACATTGCAATTCGACCAAGCAAGCCGCAATCTCCTAATGAATCAATTTTGTTTTCTAATCTTTCTTCTGGAAAATGGAGGGCTCTACAGTGAATACAAGCAACGTTGATAGGTCCCAAAGACATATATGTAACACTTACTGAGTTTATGGGATCTTTGTACGTGTGTACCTGGTTTTGTGTCACACGTCGTTGGTGACGAAGATTACGACGCGGCTGTTCTTCTAACCGCGTGCGCCTTTGATCTCTATTTTCATTTTCGACACGCTCTAATTCCCGTTTTCGTTTATCTTCTAGCCGCATGCGTCTTTGTTCTTCATTTTCATTTCTGATTCGCTCTAATTCTCCTTTTGTTTATCTTCCAACTGCGCGTGCCTTTGCTGTTCATTTTCATTTTTGACATGTTTTTGCATTTTGATTACTTCAGACACTTTAGCAATGGCCTTTGCTCTAGATGCCCGTATTGGTGTTGTTGCAGCTGATGGTCCTGGTTGTCGATTTTCACATCTTATCACGGTTGATAGTTTAGGTGTTGATTCCACAGAATTGTTATTTATAGTAAGTGCAACTGCAAATTTTCGCTTTTGGGGCCTTCCTACAGACATTATGTTGGATAAATAACTGACTAAATTTGGAAACTCAGCTATCTTACATACGAGGAATGATATTATATTATCTCATGACGTACATGACGTAATTGAAAATTTTTACGTACTTAGCAAATTTTAGTCTTACTAACGGTGTCTGGCGTATTATCCCCTCTCCCCCATGGAATTCTGCTTTGGAAATGTTATCCTCAATACCCTGATTCACGTGGGAAAAAGCTTTTTGTGTAATTTTTCTGAATTTAGTTGTATTGAAATCCATTTCGTGTTTATGCCTAGTCAATTTGTGAATCGGTGGCCCTGAACTATAAAAGGAAAAACTAACTTGCTTTACTAAAAATCCAGTCCAAAATAATAATATTTTTAGTTGAATATCTTGCTAAAGTTACTCTCAAAGTTCAGTTGACCCGTTCTGTCAACCTGCAAGATTCGACAGAGGCGGCTAAATAATTAAACATTTGGCATATATAAATTTGATGCAAATAGGAGATATAAAACAATGGAAAATAAACCCGGGGCGGGACGTTTAAGAATAGTAATGACATGAGTGATATTCATACACCCTTGTCTAACTGTCAACCTTCAGGTTGACAGTTTTTCCGGTTTTTGGGTCTCTAATTTCTGTTAGCAAGCGATTTAAGACAAATATAATAAGGGTTTCGGGAGAGGGAAACGGATTTTCCAAAGTCATGGCCTATCTAGATTTTAGTATGCCAACACCAGAAGATGTTAGTATGCCAATTTTGGTTAAAAAAATATAGTGTCGTTTTTGATAAAAAAAAATTTATCTATAGGCTTACAATTAATGCTCGTTTAAAAATCTAGCTCTGTCTATTTATTACAGGAGAGTCTTTGGTGATGGATCAGGAAGTGAGTAATCAACTTCAAGCCTGTAAACAGCTTAGCAAGCATCTCAAAGGGCTTAAAGAGTATATTGGGCAGCTCGAGCGGACATGGCGTATTCTGGCTCCCCCTGAAGCATTAACACCAAATCTGGCTTCTTCCTCAAGCCCGCCATGCAGAGTAGAAACTTGCTCAACTCCCACAACCCTAAGTCAATCAGTAACACTCTCGATAGCTCCAACCACTCCGTCGGAAGAAACTATGGCCTCCAATGTGCTTCTTCGTCATCCTCCGAAATTGATAAGGGAGTATGCATCTGTGTCTATTGATTGTCATCTGGATAAGATTCGGTCAAAAATGGCGTCGACAGGTGGGCAACAGCATTTTGGTTACAGGAAAGGAATACAGGAGCCTTTCAAAAGTGCATTTGCTAGAGGATATGACGGAGAAAAAAGAGGCTCGTTTTCTCGGACAAGAAAGGTTTTTTTTTTTTTTTTTTATTCTGCTATGATATGCTGAACTCCCAGGCTCAAACATTGTATGAAGAATGTCACTTTTCACCTAGGAATGTTCAAAATAGCTAAAAAAGCGAGAAAATACAGTTGACATTAAAAGCAAGAGAGATAGCAGAGAGAAGTATCAATAGCGTCAAGATTTTTTTTTTGCTACTATTCTTTCCAATCAGGAAAAGTAAACAACGGCTCATTTTATGGTTGTGCATAGGTTTGACCTCAATCTGTTTTGTTTCTATACAGTAATTTTCTTACTTGTACTGGTTAATTTTGAAAGGGAACGTTTTTGAAAGGGCAACATTTTTGTTTTGTCAAGCCAATCTCAGCTCAGTTGTCAAAGGATGGAAATTCTTTTCTACCCTTCCTATTATCCTTAATCTTGCTCCTTTTAGGTTTTTTTTTCTACTGTTGATTTTAATTGACAATTAAATCATTTAATTAAATCAATGAAAAAGCAACTACTTAGTTCAAAAAAAGAAGAAAATACTGACCTGAATCTTCAAGAAACAAAAGAATGACAAGCATTCAGATAAATAAAAGTGAGCTGTAAAACTATCCTCAACAAAGGGAAAAATGTACGAAAACAGTATTATGGACAGGGGCGTAGTTTGCTATGAGGTAGGGTAGGGGGGTAACTGCACCCTCCAGACCCAATTTTGCCCCCACTCCATACCGCAAAAATCTTTTGAACCTAAGATAAGCCTAAATAATTCAAGTATTCGGATAAACAGATCAGTTTTCTTTAGTATATCTTTCTCTTTATGATAATGGATCATTTTTCAGTTTTCATTGTCATTTTCACTTGATTTGGGAAAATTGACTCAAACTTTACCCCCCCCCCCCCCAGGATTCTTACGAAATTATGCCGCTGATTATGGAGATAATAGACAAAAATTGTGTTAAATAGATTAAAACGAGTATAACATCATTCATCACAATATAAATGAAGATACAGTTCTTTGTAAAAATAAAAAATAATTAATAATGTTAATTACAAAAAGCTTTAGATGCAGCAATTTATATTAACTTGAGTCCTTAAACAGCTTCCTATGATGTTCCAGTTCCCCACTGGCAGTGGATGAAAAAAAAAAGGGAACACATAAGTCCTTCCCATGCAAAAAAAAAAACGATTTTCCGTATCGTTTAAGCCAGGAGTCTGTAATTTTCCTGTATTTGGTTTTCGTCCATGGCAATTCTAATGATGTACTTTTTTATGATCCGATCTGATTTCAAAATAACTAATTTTGGGTTACTATTGGCCGAGGTTCGTTCTTTACTAGGTGGCAGCTACTGCTGCAACCACGATAACATTAGAGACTACATGGTACAATAATTCCTAAACAGAAAGAGACGTTTAATAAATATAGTTTGCTGGGGTAGATGAATACCGATGATCCATTTTGCATTTTGAACCAAATACCAAAAGTAGTCATTTAGTAGTTTTCACCTAGTCTGCATTCCAGACAGGAGGCTCAATAACCTGTGTTTTGGGTCGGTAAAAACATCCAGCCATCTCTTTCAAACCTCACGAAGGTTTCAGAATATTTTACTTTTAAAACTATGTATTTTGGTCTTCCACGGGAAGAGAAGGATTGAACCCCCTCCCCCCGCTCTCATGTCCTTCGTGGGCACCTTTCTTTTTTTTCAAATCTTGCCTGTCTCCCATGCAAACCCATGCCATGGATTAAATCAAATGCAATAACTTTACACAAGGCCAATTAGGGGATTTATGGGAACCTACTTGCTAATTTCAAATGAAATTCTAAGCATGGGTATAATGCAACAATATGAGGCATTACCCTAAAAGATCTAATGAAAATGCTTATTTTATTTTGTTTGTTTAGGATTATTAATATCAGGGCGCAATTTTCTGTGGGGCAGGGGGTAACTGCCTCCCCCAGACTTAAATTTGTCCCCCCCCCCTCTCCAGCTGAAATTTAGTTTCTTCGAAAATTTTGTGATAGCTAAGATAAGCCTAGATAATTCAAGCATCCAGAAAAACGGGTCATTTCTCTTTAGTATATCTTTACCTTTATGGTATTATATGGCTCATTTTGCATTTTCACTTGATTTGGGAAAATTGGCATCTTTGCCCCCCCCCCCTTTTCCCAGGGTTTTGGTGAAATTACGCCACTGATTAACATCCTAAAATTTTCAGGTATCAGTTGGGGTGAATACCAGTACTCCAGCTGCTAAATGCAGAAACTTTTCACAAAACTGTCCAACCCCCATTCTGAAAGGAGGGGACCGTGAAGGAACTACAACTTTTGGAACTCAAACATCCCCACATCCATCAAGCTCAAGGACATCCAAAAATGCTTCAGGATTTTCAAGTGGAAAAAAATACTCTTCTCGCCTTACCCCAAAAAATTCAAAGGTATAGCTTTATTGTAAAGCCCATTTTTATTAAGGAATCAAAGTGTAAATTTGTAATAAAATCTGCCTATCAGACAGTCGTAAATTCTTTTACTTTTGTTCAACCTTTTAGAATTTTGGAGAGGACTGTCAAGATTTGACAAAATTACACAGTAGATAGCAAGAGTATATCCTGGAGGGTGTAATTTTTTCGGGGGTTGGGGGTAAAAAAAACATTAACAAACGTGTTAAAAATCGTTTGTATACATTTTGTCACGTTTTTACTAGTAGGATAAAAATTCCAGGGGGGGGTTCAAACCCTGAACCCCACCCCCTGGATACGGCCTTGATAGATAGTGCAAATGAAAACTAGCATAAAAGGTGTCAGAAAATGGTAATAATAGAGGAAAAATCGAAAACACTTTTTCCTTTATTGATACTGCAACAATAAAGCAACAGAATGAGGGCGCAGCCTTACATGATTGTTAAGCAATAAGGAAAAATAGTAAGGAGCCATCATGATATCTTGAAAATAGCTGAGGGCAGCACAGATCGCTACATCACTTGTTACCTCCTTTTACCTTTATCTTTTAATTACATTTTTTCACCTTTGTCTTTTTTATGGCACTTGGTATTAACCAAGTGACATATAGCAATCGCAAATTCTGTCGGTCTGTTGGTCTTGGTTTTGCTACTTTAGGCACTTCCAGGTAAGCTAGGACGATGAAATTTGGCAGGCGTATCAGGAACCAGGCCAGATTAAATTAGAAATAGTCGTTTTCCCGATTTGACCATCTGGGGGGGGGGTAATTGGGGGGCCCGTTAATTCGGAAAAAATAGAAAAATTGAAGTATTTTTAACTTACGAAGGGTTGAACAGATCTTAATGAAATTTGATGTTTGGAAGGATATCGTGTCTCAGAGCTGTTATTTTAAATTCCGACCAGATCTGGTGACATTAGGGGGGAGGGGAGTTGGGAGGGGGAAACCTAAAACTTGGAAAACACTTAGAGTGGAGGGATCTGGATGAAACTTGGTGGGGAAAATAAGCACAAGTCCTAGATACATGATTGTCATAACCGGAACGGATCCGCTCTCTTTGGGGTAGTTGGGAGGGGGGTAATTCTGAAAAATTAGAAAAAATGAAGTATTTTTAACTTACGAACGGGTGATCGGGAAGGATATCGTGTCTCAAAGCTCTTATTTTAAATCCCGACCGGATCTGGTGACATTGGGGGGGAGTTTGGAGTGGGGGAACCTAAAATCATGGAAACGCCTAGATTGGAGGGATCGGGATGAAACTTGGTGGGAAAAATAAGCAGAAGTCTTAGATACGTGATTTACACAATTGGAATGGATCCGCTCTATTGGGGGGAGGGGGGCTAATTCTGAAAAATTAGAAAAAATGACGTATTTTTAACTTACGATGGAGTGATCGGATCTTCATGAAACTTCATATTTAGAAGGACCTCGTAAATCAGATCTCTTATTTGAGATTATTATCTCAAGGCCCTTTGGCCAGGAAGTGCAATGGGAGGATGAGGGCCAGCCATCCTGTGCTTTTGCACACCCTTCCTTAGTAGAATGCAAATTTTGACGAGAAACATTACTGAAATTTGATTGTAAAGGGTTCTACGTGTGTGTTTGCTTTCACTTCTACTTTATGAAAAATATGTTAAATTTGTAGCTATTTTTTTTTTGAAAATCCTAAGTATTACCAGACATTAACACGAGGGATCCAAAATATTGAATATAAAATTAAATTTCAAAAGAGCTTTAAAACATGTTTTGACTTCTTTTAATGGGATCGTAGCTTACTAATTGATTGGCTTTTTGTTCCAAATGTCTTTATATGTACAATTTTTTACATTTCTGTTTCTGCAAAAAGGGGAAGTAATGTAACAAAATGTTACTATAACATTCTATAAACAATATAAAGTAATATAACTATAACATATATATAATACAACTATAACAGTAATAAGTAATATAACTGTAACATACAAGACGTAATACCTATAACATAACAAATGATGCGTAAAATGTAATAATTAAAAGTAAAAGTTAACAAAGGTGACATAAAGATAACGTAAGGCAAAATGTAAAATTGTAAAATCTTGTAAAATTGTGAAGTGTCAGATAGACAAGGAACACTTACTTAATTAGCGTTTGATGTATTACCTCTCCCTGGCGTTGAGCTGCTTAGTTATAAAAGAATTATTCCCAACCCTCTTGATAAGTTTGACAATTGTGAGCCAGATTCAATGGTTCCTGGTCTTTTTTTGGATTTTTGTTCACTATCCTTTTTTTCCATGGAAAGCGCTGTGTATTTCACTGCCTTATATACAGAGGTGTGCTTCTGTTGTCAAAGAACATGCCTGAACTTGTATTATTATCTTGACTTGATTTTCCCTGCTTTGACTTGAATGAGGATAATGCACAAAATAAATTAAAACGCCTTTACAGGAGCCGTAGAGCCCCCTCCTCTTCCAAAAAAGATTTTAAAGATTTATCCTTTGTTTTTTCGTATTTTGCATTACACTCGCCTAATTTTGCCTTTTTTGTCCTCCTCGCCCGCTTTCTAATTTTCAAGTCCTCGAAACTTATTTTATCTTTCTTACAGTTCGCCCTTTTTTTATGAGGAGTCTTTTTTTATGAGGAGATTTCAATGGGGAGTTAAAAAAAGAAAATAAGGTTTTCAGTCAAAATGACTTTTGTTGAGTAGATCTGAACAATCCCCTGTTGGGTAAGATCTACCTTTGGGTAGGTCCTTGGTACATTACCCTTGTACCCTGTCCCCCTTTTGTAAATATTGACTCTTTTTTAATATGTATTTGTACATTTATGTATTTTGTACAATGAATTATGATTGATGTGAAGGTCAAGTTCTTTCGATATATATATATATATATATATATATATATATATATATATATATATATATATATATATATATATATATATATATATATATATACTAGTGCTATTTTGACGTAAAATTCAAATTTGGCAACCATACTGTAATAGAAATTTTTTAAGTATATTCTATTCTGCGTAGCGTTGGTCTTCCAATGTTATGCTGGAGATTACTTGGGCTCTAACTTGAACTTGCAGTACGGACAGGCATTTCCCGCCTTACTTGGTATCTGAAATTCAGATGTATTGTGAGAATTGGTTCAACTGTAAGCTCCCAAGACTCACGGAGATTACCTGGGCTACAGCGTGCAATACGGTTTAAAAAATTTGCTCTTAAGTAGATTTAACATTTTGTTCATTTATGTTAATTTCTTTTCTTCTAGCTTAATATTTCTGGCCTAAATATTCATTTTTTTTCTAGCCTCCAGCGGAAGCCTTTTTCTTTCCCTTGAATCGAAACTCAGTTATCAAACTTAGTCGTGACTTAAATGAAAGCCGCCATTCGACAAGTAGCAGTAAAAATACAAGAAGTAGAACGGCTGGTTTAAAATCAGCGCAAAAGGACGAAAAGCGAGTTCCAACACTGCAGGTAAACTCCTGACAACGCTTAATAGCACTTAATCCTTTTAATTGCGATGACAGGCAGTCATTTATTGAAGCCTGTCCTATACCGGTCATCTTTTATGCAGCCAAATTGACCCTATTTCAGTTAACGCCACATATGTCTTAAATCCTATTAATCCTTTCTTTCCTCACCATCGCCACTGCATACTAAAATTATGCAATTGATTCATGTGATCAA
Source organism: Artemia franciscana (assembly GCF_032884065.1). Lineage (NCBI taxonomy): Eukaryota > Metazoa > Arthropoda > Branchiopoda > Anostraca > Artemiidae > Artemia > Artemia franciscana. The sequence goes on from NC_088881.1 coordinate 21,902,233, forward strand.
TGACAAATTTGACGCCTCAATCATAAGCAGTTGATTTTTCTTTAAAAAAAGACTAATTCTCCTCTCATTGTTCACTGTTTAGTATAGATTTAATTGCTTGGAGCCAAATGAAGGGACTTATCCAAACTGATCTACTAGTATGGCTGACTTCCGATGAGAAAAGAATGTTTATTGTTTTTTGCGAGGAACAGAAAAACAAACAAGTTTACACCATCCTCATCTTAAAATGTCAATCTCCCTTCCCTTTCCCCTAAGGGACTTATCCAAAAAATTTGATTACGATTTTTAGCCGTATGGAAAGTGTTGAGTGTGCTATAATGAAAAATACTCGTTTGACTTAAGATTCTAGTGTCCGGTGCAGCGGATGGACGATGACAGATTGCGAATGATCGTCCTTTTCGGCCAACCCTCTAGGGCCAAACGAAATCAAGGTTGCTCCTGAATAGGGGGGAGGAGGCTGTAAGGAATTATTTAAGGGAAATTGAAACTTCCTGGGAAGTTGTATAAACTGTGATGGAGGGGGAGTCCGCGTAAGGGTCTTTGCCTTTGGTGGACTTGGTGCCGCAGTGAGTTGTAAATAGTATTAGTCAGTAGATTCTTTTCATAGTTGAAAATTGGTGATTGACTCAATGACCGATATATCAATTATATGGGTAAATTGCCTGTGTTTTAATTGAGTTCTGGTCGAACCACATGTTATTTACTGCCAATATAAAGTCCAGTTCAATAGAACTTAATGTATTTGACTTCAATAGCAGGCAATAATTTATGGAAATTGTCTTATTCTAAACACTATCACACTAAAGCTGTGCACTCATATAGCTGTTTGTTGAAACTTGAAAAATAAATTTTTTGATTTTTGAAAGGTTTTCCGTGTGAAGTTTTGAGTTTTATTAATAAGTTATATATATATCTTCTTTGACTCCTGAAAAATTAATTCAGTGCAATTAGACGTCTTACTTTTCGAAATGTTTCTTTTCTATTAATTGAAAGTTTTAATTTTTTCTTCTGAAGTAATTTCAAATATAACCTTTTTACACTTTTTTTGTTATCCACGAAGTGTTAAAAGATACTAGATATCTTTAAAAAACTGTTTTAAGGGCTTTATAAAAAAGTTTAAAAAAAGCACAAAAAACTGGTAAATACCACAAGAAAATAGATCACAAGGAAGAAACAAAATTACTTGACCTTTGTAGCCTTAACTGCAAACCATTCTTCTTAGTAGTCAGCGAAAAAGGAACCTCGATAATAGCAAACTATTACTTAGCATGATTGAAGAAAAAAAACAACAAATTTTTGAATAAGACAAGGAAAATAATTATTCTCTGTAGTAATTTAATGTGGAACAATTACAATTGTCTTTGTTGGCCAACCATCTAGAGCTCAACGAAAAGTAGGTCATCCCCAAATTGGGTTCGATGAGGTCGTAAGGAAGGAATTAAGGGTGATTAGAACTTCCAGAGGGTGTAAAAAAAGAGGGAGGCTTTATATGAATTCGGACGGAGAAGGAGTGTGCGTAGCTGTGTTTGCCTCCAGTGCCTTGGTGCTGCAGTGAGTCATAAATAGTAGTAGCAGTAACAGTAACTGTAAATGGAAAGGCGGTATGGTCTGAGAAATTATTTTGGTACAATTGACATTCTAATTCCTGATGCTAGTAAAGTCTAGGCCGTAATAGGTAAAGAGATATAATTTTAAGCTTTATGCACTTAAACTAAGCATCAGATTATACTACCAGTTTTATGCAATTTTTTAGGACGTTCCACCTAGGGCTACTATTGATAATTTACTGTTGTACCCTATGTTTGACTTTCGTGACAAATTGGCACATGTTTTTAGGAATCCCTCAAAAAACGTCGGCCAGACTTCATAAGCCGTTCTGAATATCGTCAGAAAATACTACATGAGGCTCAAGAGATGAGAATTATTAAATCTTCTGAACGTCGAGATAGACTTGTATCTCTTACTTCTAATTTAGGCAGCCATGAAACGGATAAACCTCCATTTTCTGAAGCTAATATATTAGCAGTACCAAAAATGAAAGTGCCATTTACTTCTCCTATCGGTAAGGAACCTACAATTTTTTAAACCTCAAATCTCATTCTTCTCTGTCTCTCTCCCCCCCCCCCTCTCTATCCTTTTCTTTCTTTGGAAATTAACAGGGATTACAAAATTTATAGAGAAAGCGCTTCAAGTCCCCATGTACTTTTTCAAGCAACTCTAGCAATAGTTGCAGTTTTATTTGCACTGAGGAAATCATGATATTATATATAGTGATCCCAAGCTTTGGGGGAACTGGAGAAGGAAATAACTTTAGAAAATAAGTTGATCCTAGAAAAATAAATCCTCTAAAATATAAATCCTAGAAAAATAAACCTGGGATAAGTTGTTCCAGTAGAAATCAAAAGAAGGGGAAAAAATATACGAATGAATTATCACACATGAGTTAACTTGTATTTAAACATTTTGCTGGTTGGTTTGTTAGTTCACCCAAAAGGGGTTTTAGGCTAAATACCATTTCACAGGTCAGAATACTCACGTCCGTACAGGTACAGAAAAGAGGTTTATTCTTACAAAGCCAACATAGGAGAACTAGAGCCAAACACTACTCTGAACAGCTTCAATATATTATCGAGACGTTTTCAATTTCAAGTCTGTCTTTCATACTTATTCCATGATAAAGAAATATGCAAATATTAAAATAAATAAAAAATATTAAAATATTATAAAAATTATAAAATTAAAAAATTATATTATAAAAATAATATTATAAAATATTAAATATTAAAATATTAAAATAAATTAATATTATATAATAAAGAAAGCTCAGTGCACCAAAGTACAAACAGGGTAATAAAGGGTACTGAAATATGTGTATGAAAAACAGGGTAATATAGATATGTCCGTGGAAAGCAGGGTAATAAAGATATGTGTGTAAAAACAGCGTAGTATTCAAGTTCACACGTAATTAAAGCGAAACGTATATAATAACAAACGATAACTCAAAGAAAGAAGGGAACGTTTAATTCTACATTCATTCCCTAGAAACTGCTTAGAAAGAAACCAAAGTGCATGTTCATAATAACTAAGGAATATAATAGCGAAGAAGAATGTTTGAATGGTGGAATGGGATTGTTCTATATTGCAGTAAACTCTACATAGCATTGGGCAAAATGGAAAAAGTGATTTAGAAAAAAATGATTAACTGATTCTGGCTTCAAGTCCTGTTTCATAAAATAAATTTGACCATGATAGACTAAATGGGCCTTACAGAAGGTAATCTTAAGGGGGTCATTTAATGTCAAAGTACTTGATTAGCTTGACATCTGCAAGAGTACTCACTAAAATAGTCATTAGCTCCAAACAATAAAACAAACCTTTTGCTACTTGGCACGAGAGCTGAATGATAGTTGGCTAAATTCCAGAAGCTCGAAATGCCAATAAGCGAGGGAAGCGTAGGCTCCTGCTATCTATTCCTCGCAATTTGAGGGAGACACCGCCCGCTGCAGTTACGACGACGCTTGCTACAGAAAACCTCCCCTCTTCTGCTCGCTTATTACTAAAAATTTGCAAAAATAATTAATGAGTCTAAATAATTTGATAATTATTACCATAGGATTATCTCTCACTTATTGAAATGTTGATTAATAATTTTATTCAGGTCGTGAAAATTAATCCTTTGCCAGGTATTGCGAAATCTAACTAGCTTCGCGGGGATTAAAATTTGAAGGAAAGGCGGGGGTCAAGTCAAATAAAAAGTGGAGGAGGTGGAAGGCAAGTCAAAATGACTTGCTCCGTCTGTAACATATGGCTAAAATATAGGTTTCATTAACATTCGGAGATTTGTAAATTTGCTTTTTATGTGTTGAAGTGTTTCTTTACTCTACTAGTGTTTCTGTTAGTGTTTGTTAGTGTTTCTTTAATCTGATGCTTAGAACATGAAAACGCTAGCATTTTTTTTCCATTTTAAAGATGTAAAAAATTTGCCGTTACGTTTATATCAGAGACATGTGATCCCAGTCGAAAAGTTGGCTATTGTTAAAGGTATTAAGGGTTTTAAATCAGAATCTTTGGATCTTAATGGGATTAGTGTTTGAATTTTGTTCCTAATCCTTTTGAACTGGTATCTCATCTCCAACTGTTTTTTTCAAATGTGTTTTAGTAGTTCGTGTTTTAGTAGTAGGTGTTCAAATGTGTTTTAGTAGTTCTAAAATAAAGGGAGACATTTAATAATGTCATTGTTTAGGTTCTCAGCGAATGTTCACGCATAAAGAAATGAGGGAACAAACTGAAAAGATGTTCCGCCGTTTACCAGAGGCCCAGAAGCGAGCTCTCGAAAAGGCCAGAGAAGACGCTGCAAGGGCTAACAGACTTATGGTGCAGCTCTATCAAAAGGTACGCCACTGAATCCTATATAAGGGCACTAGACAAAATACACGAAGTGTTTTCTAGGCTATGATGAAGAATAATTACAAAACCGAGTTTAAACTTGGATAAGGTCACTGAAAGATAGAAATATTTATTTCTAACAAACTATCTCGAACTCGCTTCAAGCGTAAAACCTTAAGATTTGGGACAACAACTAAATTAAGGGAAAAAGAAATAAAATGTGGTTAGCAGAAGAAACAACGCCATGTAAAAACAAGAAATCAGTTATTTGCAAAACAAATAAAATGTAACACATAAGTTGTATTTTAAACATTGGATAAAATAAACTTTACAAGACAGATGGCCAACTTCAAACCGAATGGCTTAAAGAAGTGAAGGGAGGGGGATCTCTTTTTTTTAATATTTCAGTATTACCGGAACCAAAATGTCTCATATCATTTTTTTGTGCTTAATTTGATGAGGATCTTTGTGCTGAGGCCCCAAAAATATACTTGGCAAAACTACTGTGTAATAGCTAAATATAAATAATTCTAGAAAAAATAATAAACTGAAAACTGAAAAAATATAAAAGACTCTCAATATCTTGTTTTATTGCAAGCTGATCTCTGAAGGGTCAATAAAGCAGGAATTATAATTTTCAAACTGTACAACAGTAATTAAGAAGGTGAAAGAGAGAAGTTTTAAGCTTTCAATAGAAAGAGATGTTTGTATTTTTGTATTTGGAGATTTATGTTTATGTGTAAAGAGTTTTTATATTTGTGTTTTGGGGTACATTCATCTGATTCTTCTTGTGTATGAACGAAGCGCAGATTTGTTTGGATGAGTTAACCCCTTTCTTTGTCATTACTAGAAATTTACCATTTTGAGTTACCCCTGTACGTTTTACTGCAAATAATGTCAAATACGTTCCATCCCCCTTGAATGAAAAGTTGATTTATTAAGTTTGAATGTGTAATTTATCTTTGTGTAACGATGGCGATAGGAGGGATAAATAATAGTAATAAATCTACAAGGCAACTGAAAAGCTTATGTTTATAGCTATGGGTGGGACACGGAGATGTCGCCGGCTATTAGGGCTAAGAATCTTGCTATAAAAATACAATAACAAATATAAAAACTGCGCTTATTGTCCGCGGCTACGTATTTAGTATATGGAATCAACCCTATTCTCCGACAACTTCGGTGCATTTTTGATCGAGAAAAGGTGGCTTCGCCACATTTTTGTTTCATGACTGGTCCATATTGTACCAAGCATCTAGTAATACTAGTCTTTTTTTAGTTTTGCTATTGTGAAATGTTTGTGCTTGCCATTACAACTGATCAACAGAGTCTCTACCTCGTTTGCCATCAGTTCAAGTCAAACTAAAGATAGAATATTTTATTGTTTCCTATTTTTACTTTTTAATATGTAACACTTACTTAAACTTTTCTTGCTTATAATTTTATAACATATTCCATTTGTTGGAAACAAACCTTCTGAAGCCGCCACTTCTCCAAACGGTGCTTATGCTTAGTCATGTTCAAGCTACTTTTAAACTCTAATCCAGTTTATTCTATTGCAGCGTTTACAAGAGCGTGCCCTGAAAGGACGAATAAATCTCGCACATCATCAAAGCATTCTAACAGGTTGATCTCACAGCTTCTAAATTATCAAGTGTGTGATTTGTTACCCATAACAATCTATTTAATAGTGATGCTGTTGTATCATAATCACTATTTTAAAGACGATTTAAAGCGTGAGATAAATTTGCGTTGAATATTTTTTTTTCTTTCTTGGCCCCTCTGTGGAATGTTTGGAAAATTCTCAGTGATTTAGGCATGGAGGGGTAGTTTTGTTAAGATGAGGGTTGCAATACAATGTCGTTGTAATGATGGCCTATGCCTATGGGTTTTTTAACATTGGCTTCATTTTTTTTCGCGTATGAAAAATTGCGCAAAAACAAAGATTCAAATGTTACCTAATAACTTACGTTGGTTGGAACGTTCTCATTCGAACGATTTAGGTTAATTATACTTTTTAATTTTACCGAGTCGCTATATTTCTCACTGCGATGAAGTTTTTTAGGTTACTTTGTTTTTAATTCGTCCGGTCGGTTTTTTACTGCTTGTGACGCTAGTATCTTAATCCCCTTTGACCAAAGTTAAGTCTCAAACTTCATATTAAAATACTCGCTACTCTTAGAATCCTTTTACTCTTTGTACCCAGATTTGTCTCTAAGGTTGGTGTCTCTTTTTTTTTCTCTTTCTTTCTGTTTGTCGCACTTTATAACCGAAACCTACTAAAGTTTTGCTTCAGAACCCAATTTGTTAGATTTTTTCGATTCTTCCCTGGTGGTGGGGGGGGGGGACTTGGTCTATGCTTTCCTGCTTTAAAAGAGAAAAAAAATGTATAGTCATTTTTTAATGGACTTTTAACTCTACCTCTAATATCCAAAGAAGTTTTTTCAAATTTATGAAATATCAACACATGATTCAATGAAATAAAATATTCGTCGGGTGAAAAAGAAGTTGGACTCTTAGTCTTTCATAAATATCAACACAACGGAAATGTTGTGTTGATATGGAATGTCTGTATGACATATCATACCACCACATTCAGAAATATCAACACATGATTCAATGAAATAAAATATTCGTTGGGTGAAAAAGAAGTTGGGCTTTCAGCATTTATTAAATATCGACACAACAGAAATGTTGTGTTGATATGAAATGTCAGAATTACATATCATACCACCACATTGAGAAATATCAACATATGATTCAATTTAAGAAAAATTCTATTGGAACAGAAATAAATTTTTGTTGGTTCAAAAGAAGCTGGGATTTTAATATTTAGTAATCTGAGCTGCTAAATAATCTAAAATCTGACTGGTAAAAAAGGTTCCTGACTAAACAACAAAAGTATTTAAAAAACAGTAGAGACAAATTGAAAATTTTCAAAGGCGGACCCAAATAAAAGCTTTGGACGGATAGGGAGGATGTTCGTAAATGTTACGGTATCCAATTGTTGAATGCCTCGCAAATTTACAGAATGTGATGAAATTTGGAAGTTTCAGCTTAAAAAATAAGGGCAGCTCTTATTATATTTTCCTTACAGAAAAAAATGAGAAAAAAATTCCTTGAAAAGAGATTGAGTTTGAGCCTTGGTAAAAGGAGAAAAAGTCAAGGATTCCCATAAATCTAGTCTTGATACTGCAGTCTCAAGTCTCAGACGATACTGATAGTCTTGGTTGTGATTCACCTGCAGATTCAGCCTGAATAACAGGATTTGAAACTATCTAACAATAGCGACAAAAAAAAAAAAAAAAAAAAAAAAAAATAGCTACCGTCTTGAATAATCTCCTATAAACTTTTTATTCATAGCTTCAGTGAGATCTAAGAGCTACTCCGGGCTGTCTTTCAGCCTACCCTGAGCTATTTCTATCGAGCAATTTCAACTACTGGTTAAAGAAATAATTCATAGAATTTTCGGGTTGTCGTGGTCGATGCTATGCGGAGGAGCCTTTGCACCGAAAAGACCAATTTCACACCTTCTGACGATCCACGTTTCATTGGAACTGACTATCTCTATCTTCACCATTAAACACGAGAAGTTAAACGGTTCTGTAAGATTTCTAGAAGTTTGTTTCGGCTTTTAGATTTAATTAATTTATTTAGAACTCTTATATGTGAGGACCCTCTGAAAATCTACGATATAATGACAAAATTTAATCCCAAAGAATCCAGTGAGCTTCTTCCCTCCCTAATGAACGTCCATTAATTATGTTAGATATAGAGGCAATACTTTCCTAAGTGGCGAAAGACTACGTGAATATAATTTGGACATGAAAATGAGCTAAACATTCGATAAATACTCAAAGCATGTCTTACAAGGTACTTTGTAAATAACTGGTTCTGAAGCGAGTTTTTGTTCTGAGAGTTACTTGTTATTTGAATGATACTAAGAGATAATTTCTTACTAAAATTTGTGTTATAACTTATAATTGTATCGTTTTCTTTGGTTTCCATGTCTTGTCTGTTTGCATCAAGACCTTAAAATAACATAGACATCCAGTAACATTCAATTAACTTTCAATGACTATTTACTTTGTGGACTTTTATAGCTTAGGCAGCATTTATAACATATACTCGTTACTACTACCAGAGTACCAAAATAGCTAACAATGACTATTCAAACCAGAGAAAATCCAAGTTTTCTCTGGTTCCGCAATATTTCTTCACCAGTATTTAGAGTTTAATAAAGTAATGGCTGATTTCTGTGCTTGTATTTATAACCAATCTGTATTTTCTACTTTTTTCTATTGTTTGAATAAAGAGAAATTTACTATATTTCTTCTAATTTTCAAGGATTTGGAATTTAGGGATAACCATTTTGTTCAAAATAGTCCATAGGTCACATAACTATGACTTGAAAAAAGCCACAGCCCCCAAGGCAAGGGCTGTAAGCTATGCAAGTTGCCTATTTTTACCATATGAGGTTTTATTAAGTGGTGGTCGTATAAACTTCGGAGAAGGCTCAGTCGATTTGAAATCGAAAGTTCTAGTTCCCGTTTTAAGAGTCCAAGGGGATTGTAAGGCAACCAGCCCTCCCCTCGTCCTTTTTAGGAATATTAAGAAGATTAAAAACGTTTAAAAAAAAAGTTTTATGTAAATTAGTTTGTTGTAGCTAGTAATATTCGGGGTATATGTCTACCAAACTTTACTTTTTTTTATCATTTGTCTCTTTAATGAATTTGTTATGGAGTTTTATGTAAATTAGTTTGTTGTAGCTAGTAATATTCGGGGTATATGTCTACCAAACTTTACTTTTTTTTATCATTTGTCTCTTTAATGAATTTGTTATGAAGTTTTATGTAAATTAGTTGGTTGTAGCTAGTAATATTCAGGGTATATGTCTACCAAGCTTTACTTTTCTTTTTATCATTTCTCTCTTTAATGGATTTGTTAATTGCATTAAAAAACGTGTTTTTTGTGTAGTATACTGCTAATTGTCAACTCACTGCAACACCAAGCCGCCTTAGACCAACACAGCTACGCACACTCCTCCTTCATTTAAATCTATGCAAAGCTTTCTTCTTTATGCTCTCCCAATAAGTTCTATTTTTCCTTAAATCTGTCCTTACAACCTCCCCCCACCCCATTCAGGGATGATCTGATTTTCGATTTCAATGAAGGCATTCTTTTTGTCTACCAATCGAAACACATGACAATAGGGATTTTTAAGGAAAATACCCATTTTTTCCAAATTGGGGGGGGGGGTAACCTAACCCCTGAACACCCTCACAAATGGAGGTCCGGCATACCAACCACTAGTATGCTCTGTTTTTACGTCTTTGTTCTGATTATATCATTCGGATTTCTTCATTGTCAGTCAAAGGCTCATTATCTTCAGTATATGTGAAATAGATTACTTAAAAATAAATATTTAAATACTAGTTTGTTTTATATCTCGTGTGGTACATTTTCCCAAATATCATAATCGCTAATATTGCTATTGCTTTGCAGACCCCTTAACCCCCCCCCCCCCCCAGGAAAAAAATCAGTCTGACTAATTTTTATTACAAGTCTGTGAAAAATTCCAAAGATAAATCAATTTAAAGGTTACCTTGTGACAGTGTGGTGGATATTGGCATAACTTATTTCTAAAAGATTTCAGGTTCAATCCCGCTTGTCACAAAAAAGGAAATCGTTGAACAATATTGAATCTTTTTTTTTCTTCTGTTTGAATTATTTTCCTATATCTCTTTTTGCCTGGTTGAATACGATTTTTGTCATGAAAACAAATAAAGCAAGGCTTTATCGGACACAAATTTGAACTTTTTATTTAGTTTTCTTTACATTCGGCCTAAGATGTAATACTTAATCTGGCCCAAAAGGCACAAAACCTTGTTTTATAAAAACAGCATGACGAACATTCTACATATTCCTAAATTGAGGTTCATAGTTTATATTATTAATTGTACATCAGCTATTACGGAAGAGGGCAGGTGTGTTTTTTTTTTTTTTTTTTTTTTTTTTTTTTTTTTTTTTTTTTTTTTTTTTTTTTTTTTTTTTTTTTTATTGCTGAGGAGAGTGGACTTAAACCTCAAAAAGTGTGATTTTTAAGCCCAAATTTTCTAACTCTCCATTTGCCAGCAGATAAACACAGATAGAGGTTTGGAGTTGCGGAAGGGGTAAAAATTATAAAATTATTATAAAATCCCTCCTGATTCCAGGATTTTTCGCTTGTAAAATGCCTGTAATACAGTTTAGAAGGGTGACAACAGAAAATCTTTTTCTGTGTAAGATAAAAATTACATTCACATTTTGGAAGCCACAAAATGTGGAAAGGTAGGTCGAATCGTATCAGGAATGACACTGGGAAATTTAACTTGGCGGCTGGGCGCGAGGTGCTCTCGTTTGGAACAATTGGAAGTTATGACCTTTTCATTAATTTTTATTTATCAAATTTTTTTTACTGATTGAATAATTTTGTTCGAATGAAAGTAAAAAGTGACAGTAAAACTTAAAACGGATAAATATCATTCTGTATATGAGTGGGGGGGGGGGGCTCAAAATTCCTGAGCTATCTGCTGATTACATTTTATGGCGGCTAAAAATGCTTCTTTTTTCTTATCAATGGCCCTTGTGTCTGAGCAGTTGTTGTTACATAATTAGAACAAAAATTCAGATTTAGCGTAAAGAGCGGGACGTTATGAAGGGGGAAGCCCGCTTCATTTTTTCAATAAAAGTGCGTCACAGAGGATCGATAGATGGTAGCAGTTTTTTTCTTAGAAGTCATTAATCCTATTAGTTTCGACTACCTGAGTTCCAGGCGAAATAGCATGGGTAACTTACAAAACAGAGAAAAAGTAACCAACACCATCTAGCATTTGATGTTTTTCACATGGTTTTGGTGTAAGAATAAGACAAAATTGATGCAATCGGTAAAATTACTATAATAATAAGTGTTTGATCTCAGTTTCTGGATGATGATGATGAACAAATTGAAGCCCCTTTTTTAATGCTGGGTCTTCTTTCAATAAACCTTGGTCCCGCTTTGGTTTATAAATCCTCAATAATCTGCTCCATCACATTAATTAGTAATAGTCATTCTTCCCGTCACATCATTCAGTCTTTCCCAAAGGCAGTTATAAATTGTGCCACCAGCTTTAGGATCCTTATATTGTCACTTTCATTTTCAAATCCTCCTAGAATCAAATTGACGCTCATCTGTTTCCTTCTTTCATGAAGAAACGTGCTGATATCCTGTCTTTGGGGACTGTACTTATCACAATCTGTATGAAGATGTTTCAGAATTTCTTTTTTGTCACAAAACTAACAGTTACTTGGCTCTCCATAAAACTTTGCGCTGTGTGATTTTATATCTGCATGACCTGATCTAGAACGAAATGCTAATCTTCCATCTTCCCTACTTAATCCTTGGTACACATGTCTCTCAAACGTTCTTGCTACTTTTCGGGTAACAAACCAATTTCCAGGTTGATTTCTGCTATCCTCAAAATCATACTCTCTCACTGGTTGTATAAATTTATCTATTTGCATTACAAATCTAGGAGTTGAACCACTTATCATTTCGCACACCTTTTTAGCGGCTCTATCAGCACTCTCATTCCCCTCAATCTGACCATGGGCCAGGATCCACTGAAGACATATGTTTGTTGGCGACATAAATGATCCTATTCCAAGTAGCTCGATACAAGATCTTTTGAAATTTTCCCATTATGATCAAAATCATGTGCCTCGAATGCCCTTTTGAATCTGAAAACAATATGTTTCAGCCAAGTTGCGTAATCATATTGTTAAACTAAACAAGCGTGCCAAGAGGCAGTATGTGAGGGATAAAATTACTCCCTTACTCACAATAGACCCCCACAAATGGCATTCCTCAGTAAAAAGACTTACCGGTAAGACAACACTCAGAGATCTAAGGCTCCTCAAAGAGGACGGTACCTTAACCTCAGCTAATGAAGTCAATTCTTTTTTTGCTGACATTTGTACCTCATTTCCATCAATCACCAAATCAGAAATTGATACTATCATTGCTGGTGCAGAGATTGAGGACGTATGTGAGGTCTCTGAATTCACTGTTTATAAGGAACTCCTAAGACTGAAAGCGAACTGTGCGTCCTACCCAGGTGAGCTTCCAGTAAAGCTGTTACGTGAATTCGCCATTTTTCTTGCTAAGCCACTCTCTTCTATAATCAACCAATGTTTCCTTCAGCAAGTATTCCCTAGTGCTTGGAAAAGAGCATATGTCCGCGTTATTCCAAAAGTAAGGTGTCCAAAATCTTGTGATCAACTCCGGCCTATATCAATAACTCCGAACCTTTCTAAAGTTGCAGAAACGTTTATTTACCGCAAACTTATGTCACAGGTCTCTGCAGATCTAGACCCGTATCAGTATGGATGCTTAAGAGGCAGCAGCACAACTGTTTATTTAGTACGGATGTACCATCTCATTGTCGACTGGCTCGACCGAGGAAGTGCTATAGTCGACCTTCTCCTCGTAGACTACCGAAAGGCTTTTGATCTTATTCGCCATTCCGTTGCTATCACAAATCTACGCACCATGGGTGCGCAAAAACATATTCTCCTTTTAGTGATCAATTTTTTACAAGCCCGCTATCAGTGCGTTTACAGTCTTTTCCCAGGAGATACCGACTCCGAATGGGTCGAGCTTACATGCGGAGCCCCACAAGGTACTAAGCTCGCTAGTCTACTGTTTTTGGCAGTGATAAATTTCATCCTTTCCGGCTATGAAGAAAGATTTAAGTATGTAGACGACTTGTCAGTTCTACTGAAGTACAATGTTGAGAAGTCTGAGGCTGTCCCCCAATTCTGTAACGAAATAATCAAAAACTTCAAAGATGAATGTACTGCGAACAGCCTCCAAATCAACGAAGGAAAGACTAAAATCCTTCGCTTTAATCCCCTGAAGAGAGACTTTGTGTGCCCTCCTCCTCCTTATCCTAGTGAATCTTCGGCAGTAGTGCTTGGTGTCAAGTTTAGCATCGACTGCTCTTTCAGCCTCCATGTCGATACAATTATCAAAAAGGCAAATAGTGCGATGCGGACACTTATACTAATGCGTCGATTTGGTTTTTCAGTGACACAACTAAGGATAGCCTATCTTACTTACAATCGACCGATTTTAGAGTATGCATGTCCCGTATGGGGCCCACAAGTCAATAACACTATTTACCTAAGTGACCAGCTTGAATCAATACAAAAAAGAGCAGTCAAAGTAATATTGTGCGATGCTTTTACCGAATATAAGTTAGCATTATCCACTTTACAAATTCCCTCTCTTCAAGAGCGTCGTCTCAGTTTGATCCTTGAATTTGGCCAATATCTTCTCAGAAGTGATAAATACAGATCGATACTACCACCAGTTTTAGTGAAACATCGAAGTACTAGGTTGAAGAAATTTGACAGATTAGCAGCACCTCCTTCACGCACAAATCGTTTTTCCAACTCATTCATCCCTTTCTTTGTATCAAAGTATAACAATTGTTGATTTTATCCTAATTGTCTTCTGATTTTTTTTTGTCGTTTGATTTAATCCTTTTTTTCTTTTTTGTAAGCACAAGCACCATTTAGTTTTATGACTACGAAAGATTGTGCAAATAAAACCTATTCCTATTCTATTCTATGTTCCTTTGGCCACTAACATTTTCTTTAGCAAATACAAATTCTTCCTTTATAGCTATTACTTCAACTTGAAAGATCGTTACCTCTGAATACAGTTTAAATGACCTCGACACTTGTATCATTGAAAGATAACCAAATTTGGCCCGCTTTTCTTAGATCCATCGGTATATATATCAATGAGTCTCCTGTATTTCTCTGCCATCATTAACTTAAAGTTTGTCCTGGAATCATGTTGTCCTTTCATTTTAAACTTCAGGCTACACTGTAGTTTAATTATTTCCTAAGAAGCAGGTAGTAAAATTGCTGGAACTCGTAACATGTCTGTCATTTTTAGTGTAACTCCAAACTGTTCTAAAACCTAATTATTTGGGTCACTTTCATTTTTCGTCGAGTTACTAACATGGCTTTTGTTTTAAATGTAGAAAAATCGAGATCGACATCAGTCGCCCAGTTTTCAATTTGCTCTAATACTTCTGAAATAGCTTTTATACCTTCTTCCAATGTCCTTGCCATAACCCACTGAGTACTATCTCAGCAAAAATTCCCACATCTGAATCTTCTTCTCCAATAACCATATTAGACACTCCCATATTGTAAACATCAGGTCCTAAAGCTGACCCTTCAGGTACTCCCCTTCTTCTTCTTACTAGAACCGTTGATATTGTGTTTACTATTCCCACTGCCACAACTCGCTCTTCAAGGTAACTCTTACTTAGCAGCAACATTCTTCCTCTTATTCTAGCTTCAATAATTCCTGACAATATTGCCTATACACAATGTTATCGAACACACTCTTGACGTCAAAGAAAATTGCAATTGCAATCGTTACTAGTCCATTCTGGAGAACATATGAAGCATCCTGTTTAAAGCATAGCAATTTTTTTTATAGTGATTTTGTTTTTACTGAATTTGACTGAACTTGAATTTGACAGCCTTAAAATGACTTTAAGACTGCCCTTATTTTTACTTCATAATTAAGTATTTTTTTAACAGTTTGTTATACTTACCCTAAAACTGGGGGTAAAGTTATGAACCGATGGTTTTTCAGTTTTGAGTTATCTTTTTGTGGTTTCGGAAACATAATTGCTTGGCCTCTTTTCCAAGCAATTGGAAAATATCCATTGTTCCCAGCCAAATTGATAATGGCAAGCAACACCGTTATCCACTGCTTTGGTAAAGCTTGAGAAAACTGTGGATAAATCATACCTTCCCCTGGTGAGGTTGTAGGGAGATTTCTTATTACACTGTTAATTTCAGTATTGGTGAATAACTGATTCTATGGGCTTTGAGAATCCTTATTTGCCAATCGTTTGACTGAAGCTGTCATTCTGGTAACTTCTATAGCATTTGGATTATTATTCCCTATGGTTTGATTTAGATAATGGGAACTCGCATTAGCTTTATCTTTAACTGTCAGTAGTAACTAATTATTATACACTCCGAGGGGGGGGGGTGGTTTCGTGGTTGGAGGTTTATTTGCGTTTGTTTAATGAAACCCTTACGTTTCATTACGTTGCGTTTGGTTAATGAGTACCTTACGTACTGATTTACAGAAGTCCAAATTTCCAATAAATTTTTCCCAGCTCTTTTTTCTTGGCTTGTGAAATCACTCTCTTAAATGCTGGATAAGCTCTTTTCACCTCAATATAGTTATATATTATTTATGCTTGTTCCTACTCATTTTTCTTTTTAGATATTTGTTTTTAGCTGCATCACAGTTTTTTTTTTCCACCTAATACATGAATTCCTTTGTCTCTTATATTCAGCCTTCAGTGGAACAGATTTCTTTGCAGCTTCAATTGTGCTATTCTGGAAAACCTTCACTTTGTTTTATTTCTACTACAGCCAAAATGTCTGTTTTTTTCAAAATATTTTTGAAATTTTCTCCAATCCACTTTCTTGATTTGAAACTTAGTAATCTTGTTTGTCTCAATATTATCAGAAATCTCCAACTGACCCACACAAAAATTTAATACAATGGGGTCATGATCACTAAATAAAGCTGTGTTTACTAAGGTTGACGCAGTTGCTGATATTGTTAGATCTGGACTATTGAAGGTCTAGTCTATAGTGGCGGAAACTCCTGTGATAGGATTTTTTTCGAGTTGGAAACCCTTTTGGTGTCATTAAGCATATATTACTTTCCAGTAACACATCATCAAGGCTTTTACCTATAGCATTCAGGAAATCATAATTTCATCAGACTTTATCATGGGCATTAAAATTCCCAATTAAAACAACCTGCTCTAGGTATTTTAATGGTATTAATTTATACTAGGTATATTAATTTGATATTTTATCAAGAAGTTCATTTATTATAACGCCAATGTCTTTATTGTTCCAATTTGAACTGTAAACGTTTATAACACTATGATAATGTTATGGTATTTTGTGATTATTATTGTATGATATTTTGATGTTATGATTGTGATTATTATGATATTTTTTCACTAATACCTATCAACACCCCACGTCTTCTTGGTTCATTTGTGTCTTTCCCACAGCTTAGATACCAATACAGTTATGAAAAATCCTATCTTGCCCATGAGAAGCTTTTGGTACAGAGCTCTGACCTTGGCACCTCCTCCAAGTCCGCGCTCCGACGAGTTGATCGTACTACAACACCATAGGCGGGAACGCAATTTTGTTTTGTTGCATATACGGCTTAGATACCAATAACAGTTTCCTGTCTCAAGCCGCTAGCATCGCTACCGCGCACTGTGTCCCAAAAATAAATCGAGTTTTCATAACTGTATTTGTATCTAAGCTGTGGTCTTTCCTCAGAATATTGTACCCATGGAAACTCATATTTCCAGAGGGTTTTATCTAGGTTCCTCGGAGATATAAGACAACACTACAGTTTTTATGGCAGAAATCAACTACAAGATCTTTCTTCTCTTTCCTCACTGGTTGTGAATTCCACGATAAGATTTTAATGTCCATGTTGCTGGGCTGCTGTCTCGTTAATTAAACATACATTTCTAATTTCATCTTTGTTTAGCTGTCCAAGTTGCAGTTCATGTAAAAGGGTACATAATTTATTTATACGTTATGGTGATGATAGTTCACTTAATTTTAGCATTTCTGGTCTTAAGTGTGCAAGCAAATGGTGTAGAAGAATGATTGCCCTTGCAATTGGTATATATGTATGATTTGGGCTTCGAGGTATCATTCTTTTTTGACACTTCCTGAGCTTCTTAGGCATGTATCAACTTGAGCTCAATAAACATCCTGTTTATGGACAGATTTTTGACACTGTAATAACCTCCTGTTTCTTCCACAAAACCACACACTTGGTGGAAGACAATTACCTTCAAAAACCACCATTATTGCATAACTGTCGGATAGCTTTTTTGTTTCTTTGTTGTACCATTTTTGCCGGGTAACTTCTTTTACTTTAATAGGTGACTCAATACACATTAACTTCAGCAACAATGTTCATTTTTGATGATTCTTCATCCATAAGGCATACAGTCATTTTGTCTTACCCTGTTTACTTCAAATTGCTAGGTTTAAATAGTTCTTTCAGGCATTCCCACTATTTGATAGTCATCAGAAAGATACTTATTTTGCTCACTTACTGTAACGTCCGACGATTGAAGATAATAATTCACTCTGGGGTATCTCAGTGGTTGGACTTTTAAGACACTTACTAGGTGCGGGACGGATTATTAGAGTTGAAAATTAGCTAGCCCATCGTTCAATTTTGTTCTTCCACGTCTGTCAGGAGCCACCCTCCTTCATTCTTTACTGGTAATTTGTGTAAATTCAGCTCGCCTACAATTTCTTAGGTAAGGCGATACACGGCTCGTGTCTTCGCGGCTTGTCTTGCCTTTTCGTTCATATTGCCATCTGTTGGACCTGGCCATTTTTCTTTACTTTTTTGTACGCCAAGCTTTTATTCGACGAAAATTGACCATTTTCCCCAAGACAATTCCGCTTCAGTTTCTTGCGCTTTGCTATGATATCCCAGGTCTTTGTGTATATCAACTGTTACTTAGTCGGGTTTCTAAACCAGAGGGTTTCTTCGGCTGTATCCGAGTAGTTTTTACAAATCATTCCCAAGTAGCTCCACGTCTTCTGAGGAGGTCATCGAGGTTTCAAATTTATTGAACACGTTTTATACCAAACTTAGACTGGACTCCCTTGTCACGTGGCTTGTCTACGTCAAACCGTCTGAGTCTCTGCGTCTTCTGTTTCCAATTATTTGACTCAAGTTTCAATTTCAATGTGGCGATTACCAATTCGTGATCTGAACCGACGTCGGTATTTATGAAACTTTAAGCGTTTTTAAACCCGTCCACCATCTCCTGCGAAACGTCTCTCAGACTTCCTTGACGTCTTCTGGGTTGGTCATCGAGGGCTTCAATTTATTGGCCAGCCCTATACCAAACTAAGATCGGACTCCCTTGTTACTTCGCTGGTCTAAGCCAAAATGTCTGAGTGTGTGTGTCTTCTGTCTCAGTAATTTTACTTCAATTTCAATGTGGCGACTACCAATTCATGATCTGAAACAACGTCGGCACTTACTAAAACTTCAAACGTCTTTGAAGCTCGGCCGTCATCGTTAACAAATCAGGAAATAATCGATTTGACTTTACTGGTTCTAATCAGGGATATCTATGTGTATTTATGGATGTTTTTATGTTTAAAGTGCGTATCACCTATTAGTATTTTCTGAAAGGGGAAGGAGTTTTTGAGGTGGGGGATACGCCTAGCACCGAAAATTCTTAGGAGACATACAATCCGTGCTACATGCAAAAGTTGTAGATAATTAAGAGAGCGGTGATCACCATACGATGAAATACTATCCCAGTTTATGCTCAAGCACCTTTTTCTATGTAAAATACTTATTTCTGCTTTCTTCGACAACTCCTTTTCAACAGACCACCAAAGAAAGATGACTAGGGGATTAGGCTTACGGACTGAAGCCCTGGTTTAACTTCTATGGATGAGTTTATTTGGTATGAAAAATAGGAACAGAATATTGAGATTACTTAAAGTGAAACATAGAGTGTTTATGACCTGTCTAGGGCTGAAAGCGCTTATAACTTAACAGATTTATGGGGTCGTAAACTAATTAGTTAAAACCTGTTTAATTCTCACTATATAACATCACAGAGTAAAACAATTAAAACTAAAGCTCCTTGTCATGACAACAATATTTTCCAACTAAGCATGGCAGCATTCCTGTACCGTAAAGCATAATGATTAAAGTATTGCCTTGGGCTTTTCCTCTTCAAAAAGGAAGCGCGATTAGTGCAACATCTATAGTCCTTTATTATAATATACTACAGATGGCGGTGAGGGCAGTTTCGAAATTCTTTCCTGAAATAGAAAAGGGTTTTATTATTTATTAAATATGAAAGAAAAGACCGCAGAATCTCATTTTTTTTTAAACCTGCATCTTTGTACTACCAGAGCCCTGTCCATAAAACATGTTGCTTTGGATACTTCTTAAGTCCTGAAAAGTAGCTAAAATAGTTGCTAAAACTAACCGAATACCACTAAACATGCGCTTTCTTACTACAATTAGCTGTTGGCTTTAGACAGTAGACAATGAAGTTTGGGGTAACACCATCATCATTAAATTCAGTGTGTCTTTTTTTTATAATTTCCACTAATTTTTTTCATATACAAACGAACAATAAAAAAGGAACCCGAAACATTGCACGGTAACGACTTTGAAATAAGTAGTTTGAATTCACTTCCATTTTTCTGGAAGAAGCGATCAAACCAAGTTTGCTTGCCTTTTGGATTCTTTCTGCCAGGTGTCGTCATTTCTCTTGGCAGCTTCAACCATGCCTGAACATTCCAGACATCTTTTCAACGAAGTAGAACGATATCTTTCGATTTTATACCCTTCTCTGTCAATTTTCTTTATACGATGTGAATGACTTAATCATCGTTGCAATTTTCTTCTATCTTTGTGCCTGCTTTTTTTCTCTAACTATTAGCTACTCGTTTTCTTTCTGTTAAAATTTTTTCTTCTTTCTCCTTCTTTCAAAACACTTTCATCACATCTTTCTTTCGGTGCTTATTCTCAAGGTAGACAAGGTATTAATGTCTGAAAAGGCTATTATGGTCAAGAAGCTCTCAAGAAATAAGTATGAATTTTCTTCGATTTCCTAGTTCTTCGCAGGGTCAGAAATTGATAGCTTTTCTTTGAGCATTCTCAAATTGAAGGAGGTGGCATCAGTCAGAACTTTACCGAATTTTGAGTTGGCTCTTTTGACATCGGCCACACGATTTTTCAGGGATAAACTGCCCTTAACCATAGTGACGTGAGGTGAAGTGACGTGGAGGTGAAAAAAATATTTCAATATTTTCGGTTTTCTATTCAGCAGTCGTCAACTCAAACACAAGCTTTACGAGCAACCACTCATCTTTGAATGATCCAGAGCTTATAGGTAAAGATATTACACAATGTATCTTCAGAATATCTGCAAAGTTTATGAGAGGGTAGGGGGTAGGGGAGGGAGGCTTTGATAAACGATGAAGACAATGAAAATGCTCTTCCAGGAGAAGGCTTCTCTTCTTAGACGCAGACATGTGCCCTTCTTCGACTTTAAACTAAAACTGAACCTGATCTAGCCGTGACAGATTTTTAAGACTAGTTATTACTTAGCTGAAGCATTGCCCGAGTCATCTTGCACAGATGGACTTCAATATTTTCCTAATGAAACACTTTAGTAAAGCTAGCAACCTTGGTCAACAAATAACACGATCAGCAAAATCAAAGTATTCTTTGCAAGTAATTTTAGTAATAAAACAATTTATTAATTATCACTGGATTGCACTGGCTCTTTCTGCATTGAAAAGATGTACATCTAAAAGAACTCAATCAGCTCATCTAATTGTTTAAGGAGCTTCCACGATGATCCCCAAAAATTGACATATCACATTATTCAAAACCGCAGCCCAAGGAGCCGGCAGCTCAAGGAGATGTTGCATTATTGCAAAACCATCTACAGGTAGAACCAGCTGAGCTTGCACATATTTAGTGTTTTCAACCTTGTGTTGGTTATGCTATCGGTTACTAACCTTTGAAACACTTGAAACTTTTGCAACAAACTTCGTAAAATGCTCCCTCATAACGGCTCCTTGTAGATACGTACCAGTTACCCATACATCTTCCTTTTCCACCCCCTTTACTTAACCAAGCATAGCTGAGATTAAACTTCCTCAACGACAATGCCTTCCACGTCACAAAACAATAGAATCTTCGAAGATAAATTAATAATCCAAGGTGCCAAAGACGGATAACAAGCCGAAGGTAACCAGTTTTACCGTGACCAAAGCTAGCTTACTACAAGGGTCAAAAGAAAATGCCAGATAAGCAGTCAAAAACCATTTAAGTATTTTGGAAAGATCTTCTTATGACCTCGCATACAACGAAAAAAAGGACGATGAAGTTGCAACTATAAGAGAATTAACCATCCCAAAAAAAATCTAAATTTTATTTTTATTACTTACGGACACCAACAAATTTAATTACAGAAGAATAAGCGTTTTCAAGTTATTATTTTTAATTGCCTGTCAATTGCGGGACACAAGTTTACTTCGAAGCTTATTCAACTTTTGTTCGACTGCTAATGTGATAAAACTCACAATGTCAACAAAACAAATCTTATTGGAATCAACAAACTGAATTATAGAAGAATAAGCAAGGACTTCCACCATAAGCCGGTACTTCCTGTGTCCCCGGGGACGGCCTCTTTAGGGGATGGCTTATTTTTGTTAATGAAATTAATTTGAATAAAAATACGTAATTTTTGCTGAATTTATAGCTCTTTTTTACACGAGTGTTCTATTTTTCTGGAAGAATTATAGCATAGAAAAACATAACAATTTTATGATTTCTACAGCCCCTGTCCTAACCCCTGGAAAAATACTGTTATCCCCTCTCTTTGGGATCAGAACTTTGTGCCCCAATGATCAATTTAATCCTGAACATCTAGATATAGCAGGGGTTTTGTGCAAGCCTTAACTGAGAGCGTAGACAATACCCAATTATTATACCTCTTTTTCCCGTTATGTGTAAGTAGTTTGAAACGGTGGTCTGAAACTGTAACCTATTTATGCATTACCTATAAGCAAAATTTACAAAATCAAAATATACTTTAGAAAATTAGAACATTTCGGCTAAAGAAAACAATCTCACAGCCAACTACCGGCCATTGGGAGAGACTATATTTTGCACTTCCAATATGCTTTAGACGGTTACATTTCTCAAAAAGTCATCTTCGATAGCTTGAAAATTAAATCTTTTTAGGAATCTTTTAGAAAACATTAACATTTAGGTATGATTTCCCCTGGTACTCTAGTCAAGATAGGGACGCCCATCTAAGGACGTCCATAGTTTTTATTGTAATCCTGTATGACGACTAATTCTGAGAAGGAAACACTACAATAAGAGTGGTACCATCGAATTCCTGATTTAACGCTCTTTCCAAATATAATTACCACTACATGTGCTCCCTCCCCTCCCGAATGCGGCTATACATAGCCTTAGGCCTTATACACAACTTCACAAGCAAACACCACAATGACAGAATTCTTACTTAACGGTATGCAGAATCATATTTTTAGGAGTTTCATCCATCTTAATCCACTTTTCCCAAGTTTTGCAGTTAGTCTAGGGCTACATCTGGCCCCATCAGGGAGGGGGGCAATTACCACTGTAGTGGCCATTATACTTTGAAAAGCGTAAAATAGGAAACTCAATGGTATCGCTCTTCTTGTTATCATAGCTTTTCCTTCGCAGAAGTAGCACTCATGCAGGATTACCATTTTAACAGATCACATTTTTTTTTCAATATTTACAATAATTCAAAAGCAATAATAACAATAAGGTGCAAGTGTCTCACCCCTAGGCCACACAAAAAAATTTCTGCAATGGGTAATATATTTGAGCTGCAACCTCGATTAAAATTGATCACACATAACTAAAAGAGCTTGGAGTTCAAATTAACTTAGCTTGCCTTACTCAATAATAAAGGTCAAGACTTTTACATTACTAACATTTTTAGTCTCCCCCCCCCCCAAAAAAAAAACAAATTCCATCGTTTGTCATGGGTTACTAGCAGCCATTGTTAACAATGATAGGTTACAGATAGATTACACTTTTAAAGCCAATACCTACCACCTACAATAGGTAATTAATTACTAACCCTTAAGAGTATAGATTCGAGATTTGTTAAGCCATAGGCAAAATTTTTCTTATGGTTTGATATTGATTCACGGTGTTTCCGGTGTACTTGCACATGATAAGATAAATTTTATTTTAAAAATGTACACAAAACACCATACAAACATACAAACTACATACAAACATACTATTCTTTTGCAAGGAAAAATCTCTCAACTGCAGTCTTGAAGGATGTCAGACGACTGGAATTTCTTCTTTCAATTGGAATAATATCCCATACAGAGGGGGTAAAATTTCTAATGACAAAAGAAGCACTAACCGTATTTCTTAATGGGTGTACCAGATTTGATGCCCCTCGTGTATCATGGCTATGAAGATCACTATTAATGGAGAAAAATTTTCGAAAGAAGAGGGAAGAATATCATAGATAAATTTATATGTGAAAATAATAACTTGGTAATCTTTTATTTTTGAAATATCAAAAAACGTGATAGAGTGCGTCTGTCGTACTCTAAACAAACACTTTGTTTTCAGGTTAGGTGTTGACTCCAATAAACCGCAAGTGACAATTTTGCGCTAACAGCGGAGGTCCTAATGTAGGCACCTGGTTTCCCTCTTTAATACACCAAGTTTTTCTCTTTAGTTTTAGTATAATTCTCAACTTTTATATGAAGATTTGTTGTTCGTTCCTGCAGCATATACACAGCTTTATACCCATGTTAGAAATTATATTTTTAAAGCATTTTTTCTTCTGAAATGTAAGCTTTTTGAAATGTAGTTATAAACACAATTAATGAATCAATCACTTTATTCGTACTAAATATTCTTACAAACGTTAAAAGGTTATTGGGTTGTTCGGCCCAAGATTCTTGGCTTGTTGTGGGCCAAAAAATACAATCATAAAACACTAAAAGAACCATAAATAATGCGCTAAAATAAAGACAAAAGAGAATATTCATTAGAATACAGTAAAAAAAGAAAAAGATAGTACTACTAATGATAGCGATGAACAGAAGCCAAGAGAGTAGAGGAAGAAGGAAATTGAAAGAAGGAGAAAGAAGGAAAATTAAAAAAAAAAAAAAAAGTGAAAAATAAACAAAGGAGAGAGAAAATATACTGGACTAAAACTACGGAAAGACCCGCCGAGAAACTGCCTTTGCAGGGAAAGATAACTGCCTTGCGAGAAACGGCCTTGCTGTTAATGATCTTTTAGGTAAAATAAATCTGCGAGAAGAACTACGTAAAGAAGAGGAATACCCACCTGAGTCTGCCCGTGAAAAAAAACTGCCGTAGAGACGGTAGAAGTGTACTTAGAAAAGCAGAATGCAAAAATTTTTTTTTTTTACTTTTACCTACAATACGATCCAGCAGAGCTATTCCAGTATCACTATATAGATGAGAAAAAGGGTAAAGCCAAGGGAGAAGAAAAATAACCTTCACTGCCCTTTTGGGCTCTTTGAAATGAGCATAGAAAAGGATTGTTAGTACTGTCCCAGACAGAACAACAATATGAAAGGTAAGGAAAAATAAAGACATAATAAAGAGAAAGCACAACATCTGGGGGAAGAAATGAGGGTAAAATTCTAGTTAATTGACTTCTTGCTATCTCAGAAAGAGTTTAGGTTAAGAAAATGAAACTTTCAGGGATGAATCTACAGACTAAAGTTTGTCCTGGGAAGATATTTTGAAGCAACTACCTCCACTCCTTCTCCCTCTAGAGGGCCCTGACCTTTGATGACCTTTAAAAATATGTGTGTTATTAAAGTGAAACCTTGCAGAATAGATTTTCAGCTTAATTGAAGTACAACAAAATAGTTTTCAGCTTCATAACTTTGCTCAATTCCGTTTTATAAGGTTTCAAAGATATGCAAATACATTTCCTAAATTCTGAAAAAAAAACATTGATATGGCTCAAAATTCTACTCAAATAATAGGAATTGCATTTTCAGAACTAAAGTCAGAGAAAAACCAACTAGTAACTAAAAATTAAGGTAAAATGTTGTTTTGTCAAAATTTGAATAGGTATAGACCTGTCATGTAGACAAATTCCAGGGCCCTCTAGAGAAGGAGTGGAGATGGGTACTTTAAAATACCTTCCTGGGACATACTTTAGTCTGTAGACCCATCCCTGAAAGTTTCATTTTCCTAACCTAAACCCTTTACGAGATAGCAAGAAGTCAATTAACTAGAATTTTACCGAAATGAGTTAACTCGGTGCAACATCGAAGACTGGCAGAAAATGAGGCAAGGGGTGTGAGTAAAATGGGGTTTAAATGAAAGAAATCTGTCAAGAAACACACCAAGAAATTTCACCGTAATACCTTGCGATATGCAATCGTTCCCGTAAGTCACGTCAGACACATGCTACGGGGTTCAGAAATGTATAACAGCACTCTTACGGCTGTTAAGATCCATACCATTTGACCAACACCACTCCGTCTCTTTATAAAGAAGATCTTGAGCTATTTAAGTAGCAGATGGCAGGTCCACTGCGGCAATGAAGAAGTTACTATCGTCAGAAAAAAGGACAGGGTGCAAATGGAGATGAAGACCATCAACAAGATCTTTACGTTAATATAAATTAAAACAAAAGAAGTCCGAGCACAGAGCCATGTGGCGCACCGTTTTATATAGGCAAAGTAGAGGAATGAGTAACATGAGTTGAAACATACTGGGATTTCCCTGAAAGGTAAGACCATAGCCATTCTAGTGGGACTACATGCACTCTAAATAGAAAAAAAGTTGAAACAAACACGACCGCTTGTCCAATTTAACTCGCACAAACTCTGTGGCGTATGAAATTGCATACGAAGTAGACGAAAACCCTACAGATGGTTAGTTATGAAAGAATATCCTGCAGTCGTATTAGTACTAAATAAAGTGTTTACCTGAAGTTCTGGCTCCAAACTTGAAACTGCTATCGACGATCTTTGTGGAAAGAGGGCGCAGCACATTGGAGTGGCAAAAGTTAAAAAGAGGCCACATAGTCCAACTTGCAGCGGTGCTGCAATGAAGGGAAAACGTGCCAGCGTTCCTTTCTGTTCTAAGTAATTCATTAACAAGGGCGGGAGTACTAGAAAAAAAAAATCAGTTTAGTTTCATTGCTGCTGCTACATTTTGAAAACCTGAATTGTTTCTGTTTCTTCTCATTGGTCTCTATGGGTTCTAAGTGATGATTGACGATTTTTTCATGGCGGAGAGAGAGTATAAAAATGAAGAAGTGCATTTTAAACCCAGTCCTTCAAAAAGGAAACCTTCGAGACGAACCTAGAATTGTCTATCCAAATGGAAAGGGTTTCTTCTCCTCTCTCTTGACTCTGCAATGGAATTGCTTTGAGTTCAAATGAAACAAACTAGAACTAACGAGCTAAAATATTTCCGTTGTGTATCTCTGCATGAAAAGGCAAAAACTCTAATTCTCCCGCGTCCGAAGTTCCCTGAAAGCTTCAGCAGGGTCCCTTAAACCTTTAACTCATATAGCTGTACCTCATATATTGCAAATAATCCTGCCCTTTGACAAAAAGAATGCACGTAGTCTTTTGATTTATTTCAACAACCCTCAATATTCCCTGAAAGGTTCAAATCAGCACTCTTAGCCTTTTCGGATACCAAGAGTCAAACATGCTCCCTTTCCCAATATTAAAACCTTTCACTGAAGGCACAGCTAATTAATATTTCAGCTATTATTGACAAAATGGTTACTTCAAAATTCTGATAGGATCGCTGGTCGAGGTATGGGGAGGTGTGGCTAAAAACAACCTTGAAGGAGCGCTGGTTGCCTTGTAATTACTTTCGACTCTTAAAAAGGACAATGGAACCTTGGAATTCCAATCGAATGAGCCCCCTCCAAAGTTTCTAAGACAACTCCTTCAATACAAAGTGGCCCACGGAGAAGAAGAAAACTTACCCTTGAAGCTATATCGCTCTTTACTTACTATGATCAATTATCACTTTAAATACCATTTTACCATCGCTGTAGCTCGGAAATGATTTATTAAATCAGTTCAAAACTTTGGCTGCTTGTCAACACAGTCCTGAGAAACATTTGTAGACATTGTCCCGCCATTTTTCTAAGTTGTGATTTGGCATCCAATTCTTTAGATTGATCTCGAAGCCACTTTCACACCTGATTTTTAGCTTCATCATTGGATCAAAATACTTTCTGTTAGAGCCTCTTTAAGGGGTAAAATCCAAACAAAAGTCTAATGGACTAGGTCAGGACAGTAGGGGTGATTTGGAAGAGTGAAAGGGTCTCCCACCTCAGTTTTGACCTGTTTCTCGATTTAGCAGTGACACATGTGAGTGAACATTTTCATGGAGAAAACTTTTGCTTTCTCCATGTCATGTCCATGTCACACCTTTTGTCAAGAGTTCACGACGCTTCGTTCAAATGGAAAGACTTACTTTTTTGTGAGCACATCACTATAATACTGTTTGTTACTGCCTCTTTGATCTTCAGAGCAGTCACAATAGGTAGGCTCCTGTGAATCCCACTCTCACTTAAGGTCTACCATTTGAACAAAACGTCGTGGACTCTTGAATAAATGTTTTAGGACTCCTGACTTAAAGGACTCCTGATTTTGGTCCGAAATATATTTTTGCCTGATCCCTTGAAGAGAAAGGAGATAAAATCTGTTGGGTTTGGTTTATTCATAATCCATTCTTAGTTTGTAGACAGAGTTCATTTCCTTTTCTTTATTTATTTTCCAGCGTTCTAGCAAAAAAAAAAAGAAAAGAAACAACAACTAAGACATTCGAAAATAAACAAGCGAAAACTGTGAGAGAGGGAAAAACTCTAATAGCATTTAGCAAACATGTGTGTAATTATTGCATATTTTAAGCAATTTTCCAGTCTAATTTTATTGCTGTTTATGAATCGCAGCTTATCCGTGGTATGGATTAAAAAGGAAAAGAAAAAAACTATTTAGGAATATTTTCTAATGCTGTTTGTATCTTAATTTTGAAAGTGTAATTAAATGTTTTCAAGCACTTACAATTATGACTTGTCACGATTATGAAAGTGACAATGTGACTTTTTTGGTTCAGCTTCTATGTTCCGGACACAGTGTCCTCAAACCATTATACAAAAACTGCGGCCATTAGAAACAAAAAAATTTAACTACATTCTTCCAATTTAAGCTACAATCTGTATTAGAAAAGTATTTCAAATCACGACAAGGCCGTATCGAGGACAGTTAGGGGGTTTGATTTTGAACCCCCCCCCCCCTCAGAATGTTTGTCCTACTCGTAAAAACGTAACAATAATGGATATACAAAATTTTTGATGTATTTTTAAAGTTTTTTGTAACATTGTAAACAAAAATCGCCATTCGCAGCTGATTCAGGAATAGTAACTATTATTTATATTAGAATTAATAGTAAAACGTTATTTTGAAAAATAATTTATGAGAATTTTGAGATATACCCTACACTCCTCAAAAATGGCGTCGCATTGAAACAAAAAATAGACCATTGGGATCACCATTGCCGAAAACTTTGATAATAAGACAGAAACCTGACGAAAACCCTGCCCAAAAACCTGAAAAAAAATACTAATGGTAAGATTATACAAATTAGTCTTCAAGTGGCACATCCAATATAACTCAGCACCACAACATCTACTGGAGTCATATATTTTACCTCTTGAGCCAAAAAATTCGATTCTGCCTCAGTGTAGTTTCGAACACTCCTATGTCAGTGACCGTCATAGGTGTAAACGTGAAGGATTAGTGTTATAGATTATCCAAACTAATATAACTATCAACTCTGTCAAATTCCTATGATCAAATTCTCCTCTTTAGAAGGCAAAAAATATTTGATAAATATTAATATTTTGTAAATCATGACAATTTTCTGGCCATTTTTTGTTCAATCCCCTCCCCCAAAAGAAATTACAGGGTAGTTTAACCTGATCTTCCATCTAGACTTCCTGCGAATTCCTTATATAGTAAGAGCATATTTTATAAAAGTCTTATCTCATCTAAATTACCCTGAACAAATATACTGAGTAACATTTAAGAACACAATACTGCACAAAGTTGCAAGGAGGGGTACATTTCTAATATCAGAGGGATAAATAGAAATTTGGTATCCTAAACAATTGGAATTGTCTGTGCTCATGATACTATCATTAATGGGAGGTTCAGGCACACAGGAAAACAGTTTCCCAGTCTATAAAACGGTTGCTTGGTCTAAAGGGTCTAGCTGATAGTTTTTCAGTCTAGTTTTATATTCCGGTTAACTTTCTTTTTTGAAGAAAATATATCACATTGGCAGCAGTAAAGAAGTGATGTTTAACAACTGTAATTTTTATTTCAGTTTTTTTTTATATTTCAATTGTAATTTTTATGGGACAGCAGAAAAGCCATAATTATATCTACAGTTTCTCGTCACAGTCGTACAACTCCAAGGTCACAAAAAACGCATATATAAATCTTCATGAACCCTTTGATCTCGCTATTGTCAATCTTAGATCTATTATTTTACATTACACAACAGACTACATGCGTTTTTACGAACTCCTTACACTTTTTCTTCCATACCCCCCGCAAAGATTTTCCTAAGGCATTTGAAGCAATAAAATCCAACCATTCAGGGTTGTTCTACAAACTGATTGACTGATTACCCTTGGCACCACCAATCAAGTTAGGTAAATCTTATAGGACAGCAAAGACAAAATATGTTAAAAATTTCTCAATATGATTAAGGACTAGTTTTTGTACAAACGAAATTGCTTTACTCATCCAATACACGGCAGAAAAATCAAAATCTCCGTTTTCCAACTACTTATCCGAGTTAGAGAAGAGGCTATAATGCATTTAGAAAAGATATTAGCTTTTAAACAGTTTGGAAGCCAATGAGAGGTAAAAACATAACAAACCCGTCAATAGCGTTTGCTAAGATTGAGGTTCGAGGCTACAAAACTAAGTTTTACACGAACTCATTGTCAAGTAGCATCTTGTGAATTTCCGCGGTCAAAAGGAACATACTTAATGATCAATTCTCATTGAGATATCCCATTATCAGAGGTAGAAAAAATATTCTGAATTTTACAAACAGAGAGTTCGTTGTAGCGGAGTTTCTGCGTTTACCCATTAAAGCAAGTTTTTTTTAAAACTCATTTTCGCTTCATTTATGACATAAAAACGAGGGCAAGAGTGAAAGAACAAACTAAAAATGACTTACACATTCCAGGTGAGGCCATGCCTATTCTACTAAGCACAACTTGAGTGATGCCACGTTTCGCAGCAATCTTTGACTCTCCAAGCTTGTTTCCATTTTCGTCAGTAACTGGTACTCCGTTCTATTATCCCAGTAAAAACAATACAAAGGAATAAATCAGAGACCAAACACATCAAACCAATTAAAATAATTATCAGAAAGAGATACGTCTACTCAAAATTATAGCTCAATGATTCTAAAAAAATTTTTCATGCTGATCAATGGTCTGCGTAGCGCAGGTACCGACCTCCTGAGTCTCTGCCTTTGGTCGGGAGTACAATGTGCGGCTGAAGGCAAATCATCCGATGCCTACTGTATTTTCTGCCCACATTTCTCCAGGTGGTGACTGGCGTTTACCCCCCGTGAGAAATCCCTACCCTCGTGGACCATAAGGTTTTTCCAAATTTGAGAATTTTATTTGAGCTATTTTTTTTCGTAGGGGGAAGGAATTTTGGTTCTTGTGTAAAATATGCCACTCATTCAAGTTTACGCTGCGTAAAACTCGTGAACAATCCGGTTTCTTCGTTAGTTTCTTTCAGCTTAGCGTGAGACAAGACAAAGACAAGTGATAGAATAGATGGTAAATATATGATTTGGGCTATATATTTGCATATGGGGGAGGGGGTAAAGTATTTAGACAGTTTTAAGTCACAAATACAAAAATTTACAAATTTTATTCTTTTAAAATGTCAGGAGAGTAAAATGGGGATTCTCCAGGGTAAACTTTTAGACCCAGCTTTCCCATACATATGCATAAAGCAACAACACATATTGGTTTTTATGCTGATGACTCAAAAATAACTGACACTATTGATAACGCTAAAAACGCTGAATCCATCCAAACTGTTACTGACAAATTTACAAAGTGCGTGATAGTTTAGACTTGAATTTGGTATTCTAACGGGTAAAATTATTCCCTTTGAGAAAAATGGTCCCACGTGCCAGTAATTCAAGGAACCTACAGGTTCAAAACACTTGTATTCGTAGCAACAACATAAACTGCATCAGCTACCCTTGGCACTTAAGAGCTGGCGTACTTTCTCTTCGGTCATAGAAGTGTTAATCTCTGGCCACGACAGGTCATATCTTCCTCAATGGCGACGAAAGCAAGCTAGACACGCCATATCGGTCTTTATCGTGGTTAATAAGGTTTTGCGATGACCACAAAGGCATTTCTTCCAAGAGGGACGCAGGTTAGTGCTTTTTTTTCGTGAAATTCTTATGATCGTCAGCAGAAATTTCCAAACCATGTTAGCCAGCGCTTCTTTATAATGTCTGAACCGGGTTAACCAGCACTTCATTTTTATGTCATGTGCATCGTAATCTCAAAAACTTCTATTAAGGACATTATCAGTAAGTCTGAGACCCAAAATTACCGGAATAATCATAAAGCTTACAAAACATTACAATCACCTAAGGACCTAAATTTTTATGTTACGGAACACACCTTGGATCTGATTGGTAACTGGATATTTTTGATAAAGAATAAGGTGAGCTTACCACTGGCTTCAGAAATACTAGGCAATTTTCATCCTTAAGCAAAATTTTTAATCAGTCCTAGGTCGGGCATCATCAAACTTGTTTGATTTAAATGATGGACCTTAGTTTAAGTAAGGGGAATTACATACAGGGAGTTTACAACATACAGAAGGGATTTGATTTCCACAAGGAAATAAAAGGAGCTTAGTAATGGCCAGTATAACCTGATTAAAATTATTGCTTGAAGACCAGGAATCACCCACAAGCCACGTTTAAACTAATATAGCATTCTTGTTATGTTATTATGTACGAAAATTGGTTGATCTTAGAAATACATCACCGGGGAACAAAACAACCATCGTATCTGCAATTTTCAGAAAACCTATCTTAATGCATCCTTTTGACATTCGCGTTTCGATTCAAAAATTACTCCGATAGAGATTACAATTAAAAAGTTATTGACTCCAGATAACTTCTCATCTTGAGTATTCAAATTTAGTTTCATGAAGTTTTTCCACCCTTCTGAACTCCGAATTGCAGAGGCCAGATTTCTGCTGTCTAGTAGCGATTTTATCTTATGATGGAAATGGAGAATGTAATTTTGTCAACATTTATTAATGACTTTTGTAGTATTCTAGTTTATTGTGGATATATAGTATAACTCTACTGCATTAGACGGAGGCTTTTTTAGTTATCCCGTGCCACTTTTGTAGAATAAACTCAAGTGATTAATTTTAGAAAACAATGATGGAACCAACCTAATCGAAAAAAATAACTTTTTATCAGCGTTGTATTACTTTTTCTAGGTTCTTGTAGCGGGAGAGTGGGATGGTCCCAATAGTTTTTACATGATTTTATTGTTTTTTCTGTTTTTTCCAAATCCCGTACCACGCTACTTTTGTAGATTAAACATAATTAGCAACTTTTTAGCAAATATAACGGGCAAAATTAATATTTCAATCACGTAAACTTATTTTTTACTTATCAACAATCAATTACTTTTCTTAGGCATGGGTTTGCAAGGGTTAGGAGGTTAAAAGAATTGTTAAGGATTGCTTTGTTTCTTGCTGTTTTTCAAATCTTCTGACCAACATTCATAAAATGGTGTAAAACTATGAAGTTGGATAGTCCAAATCAGCATTGTTAATGAAAATCCCATACACAGGGTCGCAATATATTGCGACCCTGTTGTTATTGCGCAATGTTGTCTGTAACTCATACAAGAGTGCTATAATAACAGCCATGAGATTGGAAGATGTTTCTGTAAATTTCATCAAAAAGTACAACGGAACAAACCAGAAGAGAAAAATTGTGAATTAAAAAAAAAATACATAGCCCCCATTCCCTTTTTTACATTGATACTTATTTTAATTCGGCATTAATTTCTTTAAACTTGATACAGGCCACCTTAAAAAAAGTTAATGACAAATATAATGAAAGCGCTAAAGTTATGCCTCTAGAACTGTGGCTAAGAGCTTATACTAAATCTGGAAGTTTCTACCTCCTTTAATAGGAGGTAGAAATACAGTAAAATTTCAGCCCTCCCATTCAGAGCACGAATACCACGAGAGATGTTAAAATTTAAGCTTCATCAAAATCTATCAAATCGTCTCACCTGAATTTCTTGTCTCCTCATCATAGGGATATTAACACAATTTGCGGCTGCCACAGCCACAAAAGGAACGCATCGACCAATCAATGGTGGCATCGCCTTTGTTAATCTGTTTAACCCAAGAGCCGTTCCAAGAGCACCACCTGTTGCCAAGGCATATGACGTTAATAACTGCTTGTTAGATATGTCAGAGCCACCACTTCGGTTTGTGTAATTGACAATTGCGTTGAAAGATTGATTAAACCATTGCCAAAAGACAACCTCCTTTGTTGTTCTAAAACAGATTCAAACAGTCATATCCCTACATCAATAAGCATTCATGTTTTATAGTTAGTACTTTTTAAAAAAATACTCATCTGCCGTTCGTGTTTTCACTTTCACCACTGACTCAAGGGCGTAAACATAACAAATTGAGATACCTTCTTCATCAGGGTTGCCACTATACTAAAATAATACTCGCTAAAAAACCACATGGCGATGAAAAGTAATTTATTAAAGAATGATTTCAGAAAAAGTTCTTCCACACAAAATAATTGGCTTAAAAGTCAGCTAAATCTAAAGCCAACCAAACCCTTGCCTTAAATTGGACTTAAGGCAGACAGTACAATTTGTTTTGATTAGCGCGTCGAATATGTCAATTATAGTTGCGAATGCGTAAATAGAAGAAAGGGGGGCGGGGGGAAATAGTGAAAACCGAGGTAAAAAATGTCACTGATAACAGAAGGGCTATTAATCACGATTTTCCCAAAATCGCTAGGTACTTACCTTTTTTCAAGAATCATATTCATAATCTCCAGTAACTTATCTCTAACCCCAAAACCACCACATTAAAAGAACTCGTTTACCACACTATCAGCATCCGGGGCTGTATTATTTTTCAATCCTTTTATCACTCTCACTAATTCTTCCTCACAAAACAAATCTTCCTTCACATCCAAAACGTCGTAAACTTTTTCATTCTTTTCTGTATCTTTTGCTTAAACTCTATTAAAGTGTAACTATCACATTGTCAAAATGTTCTTCCCATCTCTCTTTACCTTTTTCTTTATCACATGTTGTGGGCCGGTTCCTATCTATAACTGAGACAGGTCCAGATTGACTATTCCCTCTCAATTTAATTTATTTATTTAACATTCCCTCTTAATTTATTAATATGCTAGTACATTGTTTACCATTATGCCGTCTGGCTGCAATTTCCGGATCTTCAGCAACTTTATCCATTGCCTCTTCACACCTCCTTAATTCATATTTCAATGCTTTCTCCACATTTTTTTACATTCCTCTTATTTTCATATGGTCTATCATTCAAATATTTCTTGCACAAGACCCTCCTACCTTCTTCCCTAAGGCACCATCTGCGACTTCACAAACTATTTTTCTAAAATTTATTCTATCCATCTTCTACATTGTCAAATTTTAAACTCCCCAGTTTAATATTCAACTGTTACTGGAAAATTTCGCTCGGATTCTCATCCTGAAGTCTAGCAACATCTTAGCTTCCCGGAAGATAGTTACTCTTAATAGTTACTCTTCCTAAGTTTCAGCTTATATTAACCTTAGACACTACTAGATAATGACCTTTACTTTTAATATCAATAGCAGCACTCTTATATACCCTAGAATCTTGTACTAATCCAGACAGTCTTCAGTTTACAATAACATAGTTAATAAGGTTAGCTGTCTCACCACCAAGTAAACGCCATGTTAACTTATGGGCTATTTTACGATTTGGTTGTAACTAGGTTATTATACCTACAAAATTGCAACAGTCTGTAACCATTGCCGTTTTCTTTTCCTACACAAAATTTACCTAGGGTAGGATACATTCTATCCCTATTTCTTCCGACAAGGGCATTAAAATCTCCTAATAAAAATGCCCTATTTCTACCTTAGACCTTGTCTATTTGTTGCTGTGGCTGTAAATAAAATTTATCTGAATAGCTACTATCTCCATTAGTCGGTTCTACAGGGGCATATACTACTATAACTGATGCACTGCACCTTTAAGTCATAAAATGAGCCACTAGAATTCTATTATTAATACCTTCCCAACTCTGTGTCAGCGTAAAGTCACAGCTCTGATGGAAGTGAAATCTTGATTCCATCTTAACTAAAATAGACTTTATTTCCTAAGAATTTGTTTTCACAGTTTTAAAGTTTTAAACTTCTGACGAACAAATTAACTTCTTGTTTATTTAACTGATGTAACTTCTTAGGTTTTTTTTTCGAAAACAGTTTTATTTTGTTAGAACAAATATAACGCCATATTTTCCAATTTTCACTCTTTGTGCTGGGGCAAGGCATATTTTCAACAGTTTTGCATAGAGCTATCTTCAAGCTTCAAACCTTCAAAATAAATCGAAAACTCAATTACTTTTTTTTATTTCCTGGTATACTAAATCTAAGAAAAATAAAAATAAAAATTACGAACAGAAATGTGTTATTATGACATCTAATCTCCAGCCACCTATTTCTATAATATATAAATTGTTGGGTTTTCCGTTCCATCTGCCCAAGTCTGTTCCAAACAGCTTCCTCGTCCTTCAATTAAATAAAAAAGACTAATAAGGTACCAGATTCCTTACGTTGAAAATAAATTTAATTTGGCTGAATCCATCTCCAGTTCAAAGATCGTTCTTCTATAAAAAAGTTTCTAGAAGATTAAACTTTCAGCATAAAGAGTCAACTACATTTGTTTGGATTCGGAAAAAAGAGGTGGACAATACTGTATTACCAGGGAAAATAAACTATTCTTCCAGGTTGAGAAACCTTGCTTCCGTTGTATCCGATTTACCGCTATGAACGAAAAAAATGGAGCATTTCTGTTCGTGCCTGAAGATTTGGCACTAAAAACTGCAGCGGACGTACGTAAACAGTTGTCTACGAAGAAAAAAATATCAAAAAGTGGAAGCGTGCAGGCAACAGCCACGCTGAGGTCTAGTAGACTTTTCACCTGATTAAACATACCTTATCATACCCTTTGCAATGCAGCTGGGTCCAGGCTGTAGCCAGCACTTCGTCAAGGCGGGGGTGGGGGCCTAAGAAAACAATCAAAAGAAGCTACGTGCGAAGACAAATAAGTTTCATGCAAAATCAAGAGAATGATACTTAAGATTTTCAATGGAACATAAAATTATAATGGTAGTTAGAAAACCATGGAATGTTAAGTGAGGAGCAATTACTTAAACATATATATAATAAAGACACTGCAAAAATTCCAACTGTCAAAATTATTTTTTTCCGTAAAGTTTTCGCCTTGCATCACTTTTAGTGGAAAACGTTTAAGTTCACAAATATTTTATAAAAGCGAAAGTTCAAACTAACCCAAGGTTCCCAGTAATAATTTTAGGGTTGTCTCCACCATTTTAAAATAAAAAATATGTGCAAGACTTCTTATTTACAGACGTGTAGGCAAAAATACAGGTGGAATTTTGAGAGCGAAATTTTTAAATTCTTGAAATCCACAAAAAGTATTTCCTTGGAAAGACCCACAAAACATTTATCCAGAACGAAGTACGATCGAATGTCCAATTTTATTGCACACACTGTGTAAAAGTTGATAAGTTACATGCCTGCCAAATGAAGAAATTGCGTAATTTTTCACCAGAATTCAAATCAGAGTAGCATTCAGACAAAGCTGAAACGTTTAACGAAGTTTAAGCATTTGAACAAGGAATGGCTCTCTCTCAGAAAAAGTGGTGCTTGCCCAGCGTGGTGGAAGTGCGACAAGAGTTTCGGGAACTGTGCTAAGGATGACAAAACTGTGCGGCACACGCGGAGTTCCGAGATATACACCAGGTGGCGAGAAGTCAGCGTCCCCTTCAATGGAATCCTCACTTTCGTTGTTTTTCCCTCAATCTTTTAAGTTTTATACTAGTCGTATTAGAAAAAAAATATGACCCAGAAGGTTTCAAATTATTAAGGAAATATGTGTAAGTATCATCATTTAACACTGGAATTGCTCAACCCTCAAAATTCAACTCATCATGAATATTTCCTTCTAAACTAAAAACTCTTTAGAAAAGAATATCTTCCTGGCATGTTTTCGGTAAAACTACCTCTCTCATACAATCAGGTGAAAATAGTTAGTGTCTGTATAGCAAAACTTATACACAAGTTTTATATCTTCAATGCAAAATTTCTGCAAAACTGTTTACCCAAATATCATTTTAATTTCTCTGTAAATTTGATTAGCTTTTGTTTCCCTCAAGTGCTCCAATAGAGCTTACTTTTTCTACTGGTTTCGTACTTTTTTTCTTCTCGATTTGATTATAAGTTGCAGGACTGTTATTTTAGTCTTTCCCAATAGATAACTTAGCTTATTAAAAAAATATCGTTTTTTAATATATATATATATATATATATATATATATATATATATATATATATATATATATATATATATATATATATATATATGTATATATATATATATGTATACTAATTAAGAACAAAATCAATATTAAAGAAGTGCTTACTTATAGAGCAAAAGCATACAATACAATTGTAGTTAAAGAAACTACTTACTTATAGAACGTAAGCATGCAGCCAGTAATAACCATATTCATAGGGACTTGAGCACTCATCCGTCCAATCAACCACATCTTTTCACCAGTGTCAGGGTGGAATGCTGAGTCATAGATGCTTTTAGCATCCCACAATTGGTTTAAAGTGAGTCCAGATGCATCGCCAGTCCGTCTTATTAAAATAAAAGATAATAGGATGAAGAATAGTGCAAACACAACAATTATAAACGAAAATAGACACCCGTTTGCACAAATCTATTCACCGGCTTTTGAGGCAACAATTGCAATCAATAAACAAATACTACTACTACTACTACTAAGAACTCACCACAGCACCAAGTCGCCTGAGACCAACACAGCTACGCACGCTCCCCCTCCATCCGAAGCCATTCAAAGTCTCCCTTTTTACAAACTCCCGGAAGTTCCCATTTTCCTTAAGTTTTCTTTACGACATCCTCCCACCCCAACAAAGGATGATCTGCTTTCCGTTTAACCCGAGACATAACCAAATACAGAAGCAAGTCAGCCCTGCCATTGAATATCAACATGTAAGAAAGGAGCAAATCTGATTTTTTTTTTTTTTTTTTTTTTTTTTTACCAATGAGAGAATAATTATAGTTAAGGGGCACACGTGATACAATTTCTTTGCCTCAGTTCCAAACCCTCAAAACGAAATGACAAACTCAACTGAAATCAAACAGTTCGTGGTAACGAACTGTAGTAAGGAGCGACCCGGCTCAATAGTAAACGAAACTCTAAATAACGGAATTTTGATACTAAAATATACATCAAAAGAATTGGATTTTCCTGCTGATTTTAAATATATAGGTTTCATCAAATTTAG
Source organism: Artemia franciscana (assembly GCF_032884065.1). NCBI lineage: Eukaryota > Metazoa > Arthropoda > Branchiopoda > Anostraca > Artemiidae > Artemia > Artemia franciscana. Next base: position 21,941,106 of record NC_088881.1, read on the forward strand.
TCTTTGTCATCAAAAGTTGCGAGCCTGGGAAAATTTGCCTTATTTGGAAAATAGGGGGAAACACCCCCTGAAAGTCACGGAATCTTAACGAAAATCACACCATCGCATTCAGCGTATCAGAGAACCCTGTAGCAAACATTTCAAGCTCCTATCTACAAAAATGTGGAATTTCGTATTTTTTATCAGAAGACAGATCATGGGTGCGTGTTTATTTGTTTGTTTGTTTTTTCTTTTCCCCAGGGGTCATCGTATCGAACAAGTGGTCCTAGAATGTCGCAAGAGGGCTCATTCTAATGGACATGAAAAGTTCTAGTGCCCTTTTTTAGTGACCAAAAAAATTGGAGGGCACCTAGACCCCCTCCCACGCTCATTTTTTCCCAAAGCGAACGGATCAAAATTTTGAGATAGCCATTTTGTTCCGCATAGTCGAAAACCAAAATAACTATGTCTGGAGATGACTTACTCCACACCAGTCCCTGGGGGAGGGGCTGCAAGTTACAAACTTTGACCGGTGTTTACATACAGTAATGGTTATTGGGAAGTGTACAGACGTTTTCAGGTTGTTTTTTTTTTGGCTTGGGGGTGGTGTTGAGGGGCGTGGGCTATGTGGAAGGATCTTTCCTTGGAGAAATTTGTCTTGGGGAAAGAGAAATTCAATGAAAAGGGCGCAGGATTTTCTAGCATTACTATAAAAGAAACAATGAAAAAATAAACACGAAAAAGTTTTTTCAACTGAAAGTAAGGAGTAGCATTAAAACTTAACACGAACAGAGATTATTACGCACATGAGGGGTTCTCAAAATACTTTAGCATAAAGAGCGAGGTATTTAGGAGGAGATAAATACCTCGCTCTTTATGCTGAAGTATTTTTAGTAATTTCAACTATTTTTTCTACGGCCTTTGTGATTCAGGGGTCATTCTTAAAGAATTGGGACAAAACCTAAGATTTAGTGTAAAGAGCGAGGTATTGACGAGGGGACAAACCCCCTCTTATACATAATAAAAATATAAGAATATGAAAGTTTGTTACGTAAGTTAATTCCTAAGTTACGTATATTTTTTACTAACAAAAACGTCCGTTAAAAATTAAAAGCTCTAGTTGCCTTTTTAAGTAACAGAAAAATTGAGGGCAACTAGGCCTCCTTCCCCACCCATCATTTCTCAAAATTGTCTGATCAAAACTAAGAGAAAGCCATTTACCCAAAAAAAGAATTAATATGCAAATTTCATTTTAATAATTTATGTGCGGAGAGCCAAAATCAAACATGCATTAATTCAAAAACGTTCAGAAATTAAATAAAAAAAACTAGTTTTTTTAACTAAAGTAAGGAGCGACATTGAAACTTAAAACGAACAGAAATTACTCCTTATATGAAATGGGTTGTCCCCTCCGCAATCCCTCGCTTTTTACGCTAAAGTTTGACCCTTTACCACAATTCTACTTTTTAAAACAATTAAAAATTTTAGCGTAAAGAGCGAGGCGTTGAGGAGGGGACAACCCATTTCATATACGGAGTAATTTCTGTTCGTTTTAAATTTCAATGTCGCTTCTTGCTTTCAGTTAAAAAAACTAGTTTTTTTTTTATTTAATCACGAATAGAAATGACTAGTAACAATATACGGAAGTAAGTTTGGACTACTGAGAAATCCTCCTTTTTAGGACTTTTATAATTATACAAGAGACAATCTGGTGTACCAGAGACAATCTTTTGTCATTTTTGTGTGCTTATTCTGATTATCTACAGTGATTGCAGTATTTTAGAGATTATTAAAACGTGAGTTTCATCTATTTGTTTCTTTTGTGCGTGTGTATGTGTTTTATCTTCTTTTTATTTATTAGTTACGTTTGATTTAAGTTAGGTTTAACTTTTTTTTTCTTGTTGATAAATGCTCCTGGACATGGATTCGAAATATTCGGATTTCCACATTTGAAGTCAAAATACTCAGGTCTTTTTTCACTGATTTATTTAAATTTCCCCTATTTTCCCTTTCTTGAATGTTGTATGTTTTCTTTGTTTTACTATTTAAATTTTAGGAAAGGGTTTTGGCAGTGAAGCCAGAGAACTGTCATACATCTTAAGCCCTCTCAGATTTAGTTTTAATTTCAATCTATAACAAGTGTCTGCCAGCATGCAAGGTAGAAGAGAGCTTTACCCAAGAAAGCAAAACATGGGTTGAAGAAACGAAAGCTTGGCTTAACAGCTTCAGATAGTCCCCTCTAATGACAGATTATTAGACTCTCCTTCAGCTCGCATACCGAACGCTCAGCCTCAAAGAAAAACAAGAAGCATCTTTTTTGTCCCTAGACAATAAGTAGTAGGGAAAATACTTTATTTAGAAGTCCGAGGTTAAAAGCTTTCCATTTTCTCACAAAATATCAAATTTTAAGGCAAAAGAAACACAAGACAAAGCCAAGTGTTATTCTTCCAGCAGGACTAATTTACACCTTATATTTTCTGAGGTGGGAGAGGAAGATTTTCTCTGCAAAGCTAGAGTTCTTCAAATTTAACAACATCAATTGGAATAATTAAAAATTGAAAAATTAGAGCATTTTTTCAAGGCTAGAACTCCATTTTTGCAGGTTTAAACTTTTCTATAAAAAAAGCTGGAGGCTGCAAATTCCATATTGTAACTAAGAGCAAATAAACATAAAAGCTTCATAACTTTTAATACTGCTGAGTTGGAATGCTGTCTTTTCAACTGCTTGGGAGATGTGTGGTTTCTTTGAAACTGAAACTCCTTACCGATCACATTATAACTTAGACTAAATTGGTTGTATCTAAACAACAACAGTCCCCCCCTACCTCACAGCAGGAAAAGTCTAACAAACCTCTAAGGGTCAGACTTGTGCCCCCATTGAAAAAACGATTGAACAAACACTGCCACCAAAGTTCAAAACTAAATACACTATCATAAACTGCTATCCAAGCTTAGGGCTAAAAGATAAGAAAAACAGAAGGGTTTCAGCACTGTTGGAAGTTCAATTAATTAAGCTATTGAAGATCTTAAAAAAGAATAAAGAAAAGAAAAAAAAATTCCATACTTGTTTTCTGTGAAAATTTTCAAAAATGTTTTCTTCAATAATTTAATTATGATTTTATCAAACAAAAAACAATCTTCTTAAAGCTAGATAACAAAGGAGGGGGGGGGGGTCGTCTGAACCCCTGAAAGGGAGGTTTACAAGAGTTTCCTACCTATACTTGTTCACAATTTCCTTGGCCCTATCTAGTTCTGAATCTGAGCAGAGAACATTTAAGGGGTTTGTAGTAGTAAAAAAATGTTTTGCTCTTCCCCAATAAGTACTTTGATCCCACCGAGGTGCATCCAAGTTAACATTCTTTGGCTGCTCATCTCCCATTTCCTGAAAAAAAGAGGTAAAGTTAAAAGACTGCAATAAATGCAATAGATGTTTAAGAACCTACTTATTCTGTTTCAAAATATCTCCACTAAAAAAAAAAAAAAAAAAAAAAAAAAAAAAAAAAAAATTCCTGGCACTCTCCTTAAGACTAAAACCCATATGTATCAATTCAAATAGCAAAACAGAGAGTCAAGCCCCAACCAATCCAAGTTTTCTTTAGCATTTCCTATCAGGGAGATGAAAATGGACACAAACGCAAGGTGGAACAAACTATCATAGGTAGCACAATAGCGCGTCCCAGCTAAAGAACAAAGCGGGCTCATATTTTTGTTTCCATGGCACTAAGTATGGAAGGAGTTATTGTAGAAACTCAAGAAGGGGCTCCTTCATAGAAAATTTGAGTACTCTTTTCAGAGTTGAAAGTGATTGGAGGGCAGCCAACCCCCTCCCATGCCCCCCTTTTCCTCAAAAGACATGTAATGAAAATTTTGAGCAGGCAATTTTATTCAGTATAGATAAGGGGTTCAGAAACTGTGCCTCTGGGGATGATATAGCCCCTGAAGAAAGGGCAGCAAGTTATGCAATTTGCCCATTGTGTGCATTTAGTATTTGCTATTGCAAAATGTGGGAATGTTTGATTCTTTGTCTCTAAAAAGGCTAGGGTTATTAAGCTAAAGCTCCCAGTGAATGTTGAGGGGAGTGTCAAACTAAATCAAAACACAATATGTGCATTGCAAGTTGTCAAAAAAGCAAATTTTGCTCTTTATTTGTCCCTTTCACTACAGAAAAAAAATCAACAACACATCCCTTGTAGTTTTCCCTTTTTAACTATTTCGTACTGACATTACCCAAGTTTTCTACTGTTTTAGCTTGATTTGTCCCCCTCCCCCTTTTTGTATGTCCCTTTAAATGTTTCTTAATAGTACATATTATCTAGTTCCTTCCTAGCTTTATCAGTTTTTTACCTTTTAACTTAATCAGATACTGCATTTAATTACTTTGACTAAGGAATGATTTTTCATTCTATATTGTTGTTTTGGCATTGTTTGCTGGTTTTTCAGTTTTATTGCTTTTTTAATGATTTTTTGTTTTTTTACTCCAAAATCCGAATTTGGCCCTTTGGGGCTTGTGATAGAAACTTTTTGAAATAAACATCTTACCTGAGGAACAGCTTAGAGTATTAGGTTGAAACTTACTGGATACAAAAAGGGGTCAAGGGTAAACTAACTGAAAGTGCACACTACTACTACTGCTACTACTAATACAAATGCTACTGCTATTGCTAAGAGTATTATGTGCATGTTGAGAGGATATTGAACTAAATCAAAACATAATACATGCACACAGATTGTCAAAAGGACATCTCAGGAACAGCTTAGGGTATTAAGTTGAAACTTTCAGGACATGACAAGGGGAATGTTCAACTGACCAAAAGGCAATACGTATACACTACTGTTGCTACTGCTACTGCAGCTACTGCTACTACCACTACAATAACTACTGTTACTGCTAAAGCTAAGAGTGTTAAGGAGAAAATTTAAGGGAATATTGAGAGGCAAGTTGAACTAAACCAAAACTACTATGTGCATGCATGTTGTCAAAAGGGCATATCAGCAATTTCTCAGGAATAGCTTAGGCTCAAAGTATTAGGCTAAAACTTTCAAGACATGTTGAATAAAACAAAACACATCATGTCAATATTACAACTACTGCTTCTACTATAACTACTTCTGAGTTTAAGTATATTAAGGTAAAATTTTCAAGGGATGTTCAGGGGGATAACAAACTAAATCAAAACACATTGAATGCTTACAGGTTGTCAACAGGGTGTATCAGCAATATCTAGGGAAGAGCATAGAGTATTAAGCTGAAACCCTCAGGGCTTGTAGAGGAGGTTGTTGTGCTAATAAAAAGGTACTATTTCAATACTACTACCACTATGGCTAAGAGTATCAAGCTAAAACTTTTACTAAAAAAAACACAAATGAATATGCATTGCTAGTTTAATATATATATGCTGCTATTTGCTTGTTAAAATTTTAACTAATTTTGGATTTATTGATGATACAAAAGTGAAAACATTAAAAAACAATAATTCAGTAAAGTGCAAATTATATTCTGGCTTTTACAAAGCATAGGGGTTTTGAGCCCTACTCATGTTAATTTCTGCTCTTCTGAGTTTGACTTAGTTAGTTATTGTAATTTGTGTTTGTTTTTGGTTTCATTTATGCATTTGACATCACATTGGTCTTGCTCATTTTGATCAACAGACTTGTTTGGGAGACTTTTGAAATTAGCTCCTCATTGCTCCACTGCATATCTTCTGTGAAATGAGCAGCAAGTCTAATTGTTGGCAAAGTTGCATTCATAAAGTTGTCTTTGAGAGTTTAACTGTACCCTACCACAGAAGTTGTAAGATTTCAAAACAAAGTCTATAATTATGTCAAATAAGACTGGACATATAAGGCATCCTTGCATCACACCTACAGCAAACCACTCCATCTGTCTCTTTTTATTCTGTACTGTATGCAACTTCATATATGGTTTTGATCATCTTTATAACTTTCTCAGGGATTAAAAAAATTAAGGGTTTTTCACATTTCTCCACAATAGACTGAATCAAAAGCTTTCAGAAAGTCAATGAAAACCAAGATGATCTGTAACTGCCATTTCTTTGGTTCTTTAAGCAGTACCCAAAGGGTGAATATAAGGTTGCATCATAGTCCATTTGGCCAAAAGCCATGTTTTTCATCCCTTAGCACAGAATCTACCTGTGCTTGAATTCCATTCAAAGTATTTGGCAGAGAGCCTTATTTAAAACCTATTGGAGCGTTATTGCTCTCCAGTTATTGCATATTGACTTCTTTTCTTTTCTTGTGAACTTTTACAATCATGATTTTTCCATTGAAATTGAAGTTTCAGCACTCTATACCTGCATCATTAGTTCAAAAAGTGGTTTTCTGATAGTCTTTCTGCTGTGAAAAGCTTCAAAAAGTGGATAAATATTTGCTAGATGTTTCCCAGAGGAATTGCCTACAGATTGTTCTGGGTACCTGGCTGATTGACTGTATTTCAAACAGCAAATTGTGTGAAAAGTGTGGTTCAATCCTGCTTTTTAGAGCTATAATGAGAGAAAGCTTGAGATGGCTAGGTCACATTCTGCAGATAGAGGAGGACAGATTGCCCAATGTTGTCCTTTATGGCCACCTCTTGAGGCCAAAATAGAAAGCAGGTTGTCTGCATTCAAGGTTGGAGGATGCCATAAAGAAAAATATTCCCCTTCCAGCTCAGAGAGAGCTCTAAGTAGGCCCCCTAACCTTGTAAATGGTTTCTTCTGTTGTGCATTAGTGAATATAGTTTTGCTAGTGAAAAGTTAGTCAAAATATTTTCAAGTGCAAGATCAGAACACATCATTAACTCTACAGGTTCTAAAAAATCATCAACTTCTTCTGAAAGAAGCAGAAGTGAAAAAATTAATAGACTTGGTGCTGTCTTGAAGCCATGTTGATTGTGTAAGCATTCAACAGAAATAAAGTGTGTTGTTACATTAAAAACAACAGATATTTGTGCTTCTTATGTAGTCAAACCTAAAAGGTCTACTGTTCCACTAACAGAACAACAAATAAAAATACCAGGACAAACTAGTCACCAACCTATAAATGCAGGAAGAAAGTGGAATTGTTCTGTACATCCAAAAAAGTTTCCAGGTAGGAAATATTAATTCTGATTAAGAGCCTTACATAAAATAAATGTGGACATCAGTAAATCTATCAGGTAAGTTAATGCAATTTTGTACAATTTATAGAAGTCCAAGTTCCCTTAACTTATAGAGATCTGTCTGTGAAGTAATAAAATTTATCAATAGGCTTTAGAACCCTTTTGTCCAGTGGGTGGATGGCTCTGGCTAGCAATCTATTATACCATTTTGAGAGTATCTAGCTAGGTATTCATTTTATCAAGCAGTTAATTTCCCAACTAGGCATGGGATGGTCACAGTCAACCAGTGCTGAATTTTGTAATAGAAGATGACTATGAGGCAATACTAGATTTGATTGCACTACTAAAAATATGTACAAGCAAGCAATTTACCTCTGTATTTGCTCTATCTGATGATGCCTAACTCCCAGAATAAATACATAGGCCTATATACTAGAACTCTTATTTCTAAACCTAATTATAGCCATTAGGTTAGACTTGGAAACTTATTTGATGAAGCTGAACCAAAATAAGTTGGTGGGACCTGATGGTTTATGCCCCAAGCTTCTTAAATATCTCCATGCTGAACTATTAATCATACTTATTTGGTGATTTTAGAAATCTGTAGATAAAAAATAGGCTATGTCATCTAAGACAAGGCATACAGCCTATATAACCCTTATATATTAGGAGGGTAGCAAGAAAGGCACAAGGAAGTACTGGCCAATTAGCATTAGTTCTGATGTTGGAAAGATACTTGAAGGGATTGTTCCACTGCAATACTGAAACACTGGACAACCAAGATATTTTTGTCATTTTGCAACATACTTTTCACCAACAGTTCATCAATAATGCCAAACAAGGTATATTTGAGTAAAGTAACCAAGTTTTCAATTTAGTCTTATCAATGAGTTGTAACTCAATTTTGCACTTGTCCGAACAGAAAATATTAATATTTGAAGGGGAATGTTAATTTAGGAATTGAATGCTTGCCTATTCTTTTGTGTTTGAATCAAAGGAGAATAAACACAAGAATTACACTCTCTATGAAATAATTCTAAAAACAGCCTCCAAGATTAAAAAAAAATAGAACTAGCCTACCGTATATTGTAAAGTTGATTTTCCTTATGGAAAATTAGTATAAGGAACGTGACAGAAAATTAAACGCTTTTTTCAAATTTTGACATCTACTTTTTAAGAATGTGCTTCCTGAAGCAGGCTGTGTTTATACATTTCAGACGCTCTTTTGGGCAATTTGCGCAGTTAACTGTTCAAATTAGCACATTTTCTGGCATTTTTAAAAACATAGGCCTATTTTCAATGGAACTAGAACATAGGAGCTTGAAAATTCTACGTTAGGGTCCTTTAATACGCTGGATGCGATGTCGTGATTTCAATATTTGATACGCTATGACTTTTAGGGGGGTCCCTATTTTCCAAAACAAGGCAAATTTTCTCAGGCTCGTAACTTTTGATGAGTAAGACTAAATTTGATGAAAAAATATATTTAAAATCAGCATACAAATTTGATTCTTTTGATGCATCTATTAATATCAAAATTCAGTTTTTTTTTTATAGTTTTGTTTACTATTGAGCCAGGTCACTCCTGACTACAGCTCGTTAGCACGAACTGTTTGATAAAAATGAAAGCGCATAAGTAAAGCAAGCCAAGCGTTTAGATACGGATAAAAATACTCGTTTCCGCTGAACATTCATAAGGGGATTAAGTTTAATGTTTACTATTTGACATCATTAAAGTATCAAGGACATTTAAAGCTGATTCTGAAGATCGATTTAAAGCTGAATCACCACAGAGGGCCCAAATGCCTCAAAATGCGGATTCTAACATGGTAAATCGATTTTTCAGCGTCTAGAACCTTCAGGTGAAGTTTTCAAGTGTCCTATTTCGAAGATCGAAAATGTGTCTCCTGGTTAATCTTAAAAGTAAACATTTATTGCGACAACGAAATTGATGGTAAGTTCAAAAGACACCTTGAAACCCCTCGAAAATGGCGGCATATGCAAATGAAAGTTGCAACATTAAAATCACTATTGTCGATCTCTACATATTCTACACTAGAATATTAGACCCTTATTTAAAAATTGGGGAGAACGATGTTTTGCATGGAGTTGTATACTACCCCATGTACTAACATGATTAAAAAATAGTAACATCCCATATACATATAGTGTTAGAAAATAGTAAGTAAAAAGCAATTTTAAATTGCTTTTTGGATAAATATACATTAAGTTCGTATAAAAACTTAAGAATCTAAGAAAAATTAGATCTACGTTGCATGGGCAACGTGAGGTGTTGCGGCAACCTTTGCTCGGCTTCGCCGAGTAAACTGTTGCGAGAGCAACACTTTGGTTTTGTTTCCTCGCTGTGACTAAACGCTGAAGTTGTTAATCTGTAAGGATGCTAAAATACATACTAGGTACACCAACTCGCAAAAGTTGCAAACTCCTCATTGGTAAAGATGATTGTAGCCTTACAGCCGATTATTACTTACAAGTCCCCTACATGTCTTACCACTGGAACCAAATTGGTCTTATCATCAAATACAACGGAAACAAAAAATAGGTACGCCAACTAGTAAGAGTTGCGAACCCCTCATTGCCGAGGATGATTATGAGCTAACAGCCGACTGTTGCTTAAAACTCCCCTATATGTCTCACAATTGGTATCGGCCTATTCAGTGTGTACCAGTGGTTTCAGTGTGTACCTTACTACTGAAGTTGTCAGCCCCTTTAAAGTTTCAAACTGGTATATCTCATGAAGGAATTTTTGTACAAAAAAATGGATGACATATACTTTGATCAGCTCATCAAAAGCTATCGACTGCCGTGAAAAAAATAAATCTATCTGTCTTAGTTCAAAAGTTGACTTTTTTGCCGTAGGCCAACTTTCTAACGTCATCACTTAGAAAGGAGCAAAGGATAAACTCTCATTTCTTTAGCAATGAGAGAATTTTTAAAGTTTAAGAGGCACATCTGATACCATTTCTCTACCGCAATCCCAAGTGCGAAAAACCGAATGATAAACTCAGCTGAAATCACGAACAGAAATGGGTAGAAACAATAGATGGCAGCACTTTCGGACCCGTGGGAAAATGCCGCTTTTTTGCTTCTCTAAATTTTTCTATTTATCACTCAAAGAAGATATATTGGCTGTGGGGCAGGGTAACTGTCGCATATATTTAACGCTTATAGATTTTAGTCCATCTTCAATTTGAAACTGGTGCCTGCCTGCTTGCCTGCTAGAACGGAGCTTTCCACTCGAAAGCAGAAACATGGTTTGATGAAACGAAAGCTTGGCTGCATAACTTCAGATAGTCCTCTCTGACATAGGCTATACAACTCCTCTTCACTTCACACACTATAGGCTCTGGCTCAAGGATAAGCAAAAACCATCCTTTTTGGCCCCAGGCAAGAGTTCTACGAAGCTTTCCAAAATGTAAAGTCATATTCATCAATCCGGCCTAAGGTCCACACTTTCCGTAAAAACCGTAGAGGTTAGATCCTTACCACTTTCTAAGAATAAGCTGAAATCGGGGTGCTAGGAACAAAAAAAAAAAAAAAAAAACTACGACAAAACCAAAGTGTTGCTCTCGCAACACAATAACTTAGCTGCAGCATTTATTGCTGCCAATGATAGAAGTTCTCTTTAACTTAGGAGCTCAAAAACAACTTTTTAGTTCCTTTCAGTTTCAACTTAAATAAAGAGTTTCAGTATAACAGCTTTCTTTTTTTATTTTCATTATACACACTTATTTCTTTCGAATATCATATACACATGTCTTATATGATGTTATGCACAGCATAAATAAGAATGTTGAGTTTCCAACACACCAATTATTTACATTAGGGAAAGCACAGAGCTTAGGAGCGGCAATCAATCCTATATCCCTGAAAAGTGTTTCTGCAGCAGCATTTGTTGCCGCCAATGATATAATTTTTCTTGCCAAAGCTGAAATCCATGGCAGCTGAGTGAAATATCTCTTCCAGAATGCAATGGTCGTAATGATTGCACCAACTAAAGTAGAGTCTTTTGATCTCCCGACACGGTCTGATAAGCCCTGATATAAATCTACTAGACGCCCAATTACATCGTTATGCTCTGCATTGTCGTTCTGACACATTATTTGATCGAGCACCCTCGTTTTGTTTCATGTATGATCATGAAGACATTTAGAGTTGCTGCTTTTCTGAGAAAACCCACTAGCCATGTTAACACAACTGATTGGGGTAGCTGATGCATAGACAGCACCAGAGATTAAAGCCTCCTCTTCCGGCTTTTTGAGGATCCTCTCCTCTTTGTTGTAAGTCAATAATATGAACTGCTAAATATTTATCCTATTCCCTATCACCACAGATCGAAAACTAAATGTATTTCATCCACGATCAAAGAAACCGGTTCTACTCAGACAAAGACCTTGAATGGGGTCGCTATAACATATAAGTACCAAATATTTAGTTCAAATATACCTACATAGTAGTTTGTCTCAGCAGTAAAACTGCTGATCAATTTCACTAACTCCCCCTCAATGGAGTGGATCTATTGTCATACCAAGTCATTTTGGATCAATGACTTGGATCAAGCTAGATCCCAGTCATTTTTTTCAATTTTTTTCAGAATTAACTCCTCCCCCCAATAGACCGGATCCGTTTCAATTGTGTAAATCAAGTATCTAAGACTTCTGCTTATTTTTCCCACCAAGTTTCACCCCGATCCCTCCAATCTAAGCGTTTTCCATGATTTTAGGTTCCCCCACCCCAAACTCCCCCCCCAATGTCACCAGATCCGGTCGGGACTTATAATAAGAGCTTCGAGACACGATATCCTTCTAAATGTCAATTTTCATTGATATCCGATAACCCGTTCGTAAGTTAAAAATACCTCATTTTTCAGAATTACTCCCCCCCTCTCCAGCTACCCCAAAGAGAGCGGATCCGTTCCGGTTATGTCAATCATGTATCTAGGACTTGTGCTTATTTTCCCACCAAGTTTCATCCCGATCCCTTCACTCTAAGTGTTTTCCAAGTTTTAGGTTTCCCCCTCCCAACTCTCCCTCCAATGTCACCAGATCTGTTCGGGATTTAAAATTAGAGCTCTGAAACACGATATCCTTCTAAATATCAAATTTCATTGAGGTCCGATAACCTGTTCGTAAGTTAAAAATACCTCATTTTTTCTAATTTTTCAGAATTAACCTCCCCCCAACTACCCCAAAGAGAGCGGATCCATTCCAGTTATGTCAATCATGTACCTAGGACTTGTGCTTATTTTCCCACCAAGTTTCATCCCGATCCCTCCACTCTTGGTGTTTTCCAAGTTTTAGGTTTCCCCCTCCCAACTCTCCTTCCAATGTCACCAGATCTGTTCGGGATTTAAAATAAGAGCTTTGAGACACGATATCCTTCTAAATATCAAATTTAATTGAGATCCGATCACCCGTTCGTAAGTTAAAAATACCTCATTTTTACAAATTTTTCAGAATTAACCCCCCCCCCCAACTACCTCAAAGAGAGCGGATCCGTTCTGGTTATGTCAATAATGTATCTAGGACTTGTGCTTATTTTTACCACCAAGTTTCACCCCGATCCCTCCAATCTAAGCGTTTTCCATGATTTTAGGTTCCCCCACCCCAAACTCCCCCCAATGTCACCAGATCCGGTCGGGACTTATAATAAGAGCTTCGAGACACGATATACTTCTAAATGTCAAATTTCATTGAGATCCGATAACCCGTTCGTAAGTTAAAAATACCTCATTTTTTCTCATTTTTCAGAATTACTCCCCCCCCCTCTCCAGCTACCCCAAAGAGAGCGGATCCGTTCCGGTTATGTCAATCATGTATCTAGGACTTGCGCTTATTTTCCCACCAAGTTTCATCCCGATCCCTTCACTCTAAGTGTTTTCCAAGTTTTAGGTTCCCCCCTCCCAACTCTCCCTCCAATGTCACCAGATCTGTTCGGGACTTAAAATTAGAGCTCTGAAACACGATATCCTTCTAAATATCAAATTTCATTGAGGTCCGATCACCTGTTCGTAAGTTAAAAATACCTCATTTTTTCTAATTTTTCAGAATTAACCTCCCCCCAACTACCCCAAAGAGAGCGGATCCATTCCAGTTATGTCAATCATGTACCTAGGACTTGTGCTTATTTTCCCACCAAGTTTCATCCCGATCCCTCCACTCTTGGTGTTTTCCAAGTTTTAGGTTTCCCCCTCCCAACTCTCCTTCCAATGTCACCAGATCTGTTCGGGATTTAAAATAAGAGCTCTGAGACACGATATCCTTCTAAATATCAAATTTCATTGAGATCCGATCACCCGTTCGTAAGTTAAAAATACCTCATTTTTTTCTAATTTTTCAGAATTAACCTCCCCCCCCCAACTACCTCAAAGAGAGCGGATCCGTTCTGGTTATGTCAATAATGTATCTAGGACTTGTGCTTATTTTTACCACCAAGTTTCATCTCGATCCCTCCAGTGTTTTCCAAGTTTTAGGTTTCTCCCTCCCAACTCTCCCCCCCCCCCAAGGTCACCAGATCCGGTCGGGATTTAGAATAAAAGCTCTGAGACACGATATCCTTCTAAATATCAAATTTCATTGAGGTCCGACCACCCGTTCGTAAGTTAAAAATACCTCATTTTTTCTAATTTTTCAGAATTAAACCCCCCCAACTACCCCAAAGAGAGCGGATCCGTTTCAGTTACGTCAATCATGTATCTAGGACTTGTGCTTATTTTTCCCACCAAGTTTCATCCCGATCCCTCCACTCTAAGTGTTTTCCAAGATTTTAGGTTTCCCCTCCCAACTCCCCCCCCCCCAATGTCACCAGATCCGGTTGGGATTTAAAATAACAGCTCTGAGACACGATATCCTTCCAAACATCAAATTTCATTAAGATCTGATCAATCGTTTGCAAGTTGAAAATACTTCAATTTTTCCGAATTAACGAGCCCCCCACTCTCCCCAGATTGTCAAATCGAGAAAACGACTATTTCTAATTTAATCTGGCCCGGTCCCTGATACGCCTGCCAAATTTCATCGTCCTAGCTTACCTGAAAGTGCCTAAAGTAGCAAAACCGGGACCGACAGAATTTGCAATAGCTATATGTCACTTGGTTAATACCAAGTGCCATAAAAATAAAACAACAACTAACTTTAAAGCAGTAAGTTATCTCTAGGGCAGTGTTTCCACTTTCTCATTTTTTAAATCCCTAATAAAGAGCGAAAAATCCCTAGAAATCCCCATCTTCAGTTCCAAAATCCCTAAAAATCTCCCATTTTCTAATTACTCCCTGAACCGCTTTTCCCTATCTCATTTTAACCGTACCATTAAAAGGTAACATATTTTCAAGCTATCACTACCATATGTCTTGTCATGCCATTTAATGTGCTTTTTAATCATCATCTAAATACAAATAGCTTCAAATATACTTCAAATAATATTAAACAAATAGAAAAGAAAATGTAATACTGTAATGTAGATTACAGTACAAGATGTTTAATACTGTTCAATTGCAACTTGTAAAACGTAATCAGACCTTATCTTCCCCTGATGTGTCTTCAACATGTTTTGTATGGTGGCTGAAGCTTTCACCGTTCTCATGTGGTGAAGTAACCGATCATCTTCACATTCCACACTTTCTTGAGCCCTTTTCATTCCATATTTTGTTTTTAGAATTCCCAGCAAAGTTTATGAATTCAATTTATTCTGACTGTCAGTTTTTACTACTTTTACAGCACTGAAAAACCTCTCAACATTGACATTAGAAAATGTAACAGTGGAAATAAATAACACTGCCGGTTTCAGGTTAGGATAGAAATTCTGTCCCAGCATTTTTTTTTTTTTTCACTAATACCAAACACCAGCAGGTCACGGCATCCATTGTTTTGGTGTTTTCAATATCGACGAGGCTGTGCCTCCTCCACTCCTGCTCGGTTTTGGTTCCGTCCCATGGGATCTGTCCATACTTCCTAACAAAAGGTAGCAGAGAGGCAGGCTGAAGTAATTGGGCAAACACTGGGTCAACCATTTCAGCATATTTGTAAATGTTGTCTTCGAAATGGAACCTTTTCTGTATCTGGCCTACTGCTTTGATATGGAATGCCTGTGCAGCTTTGAGAACTACTTCGATTGAATCAGGGGGGACGGCGGTATCTGACCTTGACGTACAGAGGGAATCTTGTCCGGACCCAAATAAACGCTTTCAAGGGGAACTTAAAACTTCCGATTGTTCACATCGATTTCTAAAGCACTAGTTGATTCCACATAGTCCTTCTGCAGGAAGTTCAATGCTGAGACCAATGTTTTAAGCTTTGTTTATACCCCAAAACTAGAAATATTTTGTTTTCAAGAGCTCAAATCGTGCTTAAATTTGAATTTGCGACAGAAGTGACTGTTATATTTGTAAAGAACATAAAAAAAAGACATCGGGTGGTATGTTAACTTTATTTGCAAGTCAAAAAAATTAACGACAAAACATTTACCAATTATAGTATGAAGATTCATGATTTTCCCCTGGGTACGTAGGCTTGCCAAAAACACACAATCAATTTATTCCTACATGTGACATTGTTTTTAAAAAATGGCTGTCAGTTTGTTTGTCTGTTAAAAACTAGGGTAATGAAACGGTAAGACAGGTGTTCGAATAGTTACAGCCTACCTCTATTATTCACGTTAGTACTTATAAAGCTGGCTACAAGTTCAAGTTTTTCGATTTTACACAAAAATCGCTAACACCATACAAGTACTGTGGAGAAAAAGAATCGTACATGCAATGCTTGTCAAAATAATTGAATACAGTAAGAATAACTACGTACCCTATAAAACTATCATAATATATTATAACTTTATTTATCTGAACTGTAAAAAATGACATGCTATCTACCAAATAATCTTATGAAAAAACAACCCAAAAATGACAAACCATATGACTTCATTAATCGAGAACAGTCCAAGCTGAAATTATTGTTTGAAGCCCACATCAGCATGGAACTGTTTCAAACAGTTTTGTTGTTAGTTTGTTACTTAGGACTCCTGTACATCTCAAAATCTGTGTGGTGTTAAAATTTTTTAAGCAACTGAAGAAGTTCTCTGTGATTCGCAAGGAAACAGATCCTAAATTGAATTATCCTGCTTCACTGATCAAGAAGATGATGCTGATGAACGAATTAAAGGAAAACCCCCAAAAATTTCCCTAAAAGTCCATGGGAGAGCAAAAATCCCAAAATCCCTAAAAAAAACTCTCGCCCCTAAAAGACTTGAAAAATCCCCATTTTAGGGGGGAAATCCCCATTGTGGAAACACTGCTCTAGGGATGGTAAAACATATCGTGATCTATGACTGTAAATGAATAGATGGCAGCAATATCATTTCATTGTCTGTGTTGATGGTACTTTTAGTCGTCAAATCGAACCAAATCTCATCTCATTGTCTCTGTTCTTGATACTCTTACTGATCAAGCCTATTCAATTCTCAGGCTTGTAACTTTTGTTGGGTAACAATAAACTTCATGAATTTTATTTGCTTAGAATCATCATAGTATGCGGATTCTTTTTGTGGATCTATTGACATCAAAATTCCGTTTTCTAGTTTTGATTACTATCGAGTCGAATTGCTCCTTACTTACAGTTCGTTATCACAAAAGGTTTGATTATGGCTATTGAATATAAGGAGGGGGGGGGGGTATCAGAAAACTGGAAAAACACAAGTGAGTACGATAAATTGTCATTGAAAATCAAATTTGAAAGTGTGCTTTCCTGTGGGTTTTCCTAGGACAATTGTTATAAGAAATTGAATTGTGTTTGAAGAATGGGAAGGGGATAACTAGCTGAAAAATAGAAGTAAATAAGCGACTGAAATAAAAGGAAATTCGGGTAATTTTGAAGAAAATTTTACGTTGGTCTAACCTAAATAGGAAAATTTGAATGCCAAAGCAAGCTAATAAACGTACATCTATACCCAATAGACAAAAGTAACAAACAGGAGCCAGTATATCCATTCTCTTATGCCTATATTCTCCATTGATGATTCCACATGTTCCTTAGAAGGGAAATTGGAAGCTTCTTTTTTTTTACAGTGTATTATACCAACATTTGTAAATCGACTTGTTATTTCTCGGTTTTTCAGTTCTCTGGTTGAGAATTCAAATATTGAAAATTTGGGTGGACAGATACGGGAATTGTTGTTAATGTGAGTGGAAGTTCTGCATGAGTTGGTCTTCCACGTGGCTGGAATTATAGCGACTTCCACGACAGTGTTTTTTGATACATTGTATGCGTTGGCTTAAATACCTTTAAAAATTTAAGTAGTAAAAGAGGAAAATTAGCATTAAAGATTAGCGAAAACAAAGCTCCTGGTAGTACTTGTTACCAACCGTTCCCCAAGGTCAATGATACCCTTCTTGGTCTTTTCCCCTCTTTGCCGGGAGAAACATGAATACAGTATTTATACAGGTTCAGTAATTATATCTTTTTTGGGCAATCTCACAGCCCTCAGGACAAGGGCTGTAAGTTAGCAAATTTGTTGATTGTTTACATATAGTATATGTTATTGAGAAAATTCAGGCGATAATTTCAGACAATGTTAAGGGGAGGGTTGAAAAAGCACTTTTGTCTACAACAACACTCAGCAACTTGATAAATTTCGAGTCTTTTAATTGGTGACAGAGTATCAAAAATTTAATAAAAAAAAGCACCTTTGCATACAACAAACTCAGCTAGTAGGAAAAGTCCAAGTGTCTTAGTTTCTAAAAGAGCATCAAAATTCAATAAAAGTAATTTTGACTACAATAAACTAAGGTTGTTGATAAATTCCAAGTGTTTTAGTTCCTCGCTAAGTACAAAAAAAAAAAAAAATAACAAAAGCACTTTTGACTTCAACAAACTCAGCTAGCTTGTTAATTCGAGAGTTTTATTTACTGTCAGCGTATCAAAAATTTATTAAAAGCACTTTTTAGTACAAAAAACTGAACCGCTTGGTAAATTCCGAGATTTGGGATTGGAGTAAAACTATCGGGGATAGTTCTTTGGGTTAAGAAGATTAAACAGTTGTCAGCCCAGTTTTTTTTGGGGGGGGATTGGGGTACCCAAAATTTTTTTGTACATTAAGTTTTTCTTGCCCAAAGGAATTATAGCCTTAAGCCTTATCAACAGACTAATCAGAACAAAAGTTTTGCCCATTCCTGGGCTGCCTAGCCTCCCCCCACCAACCAAATGTTTGATTTTCTCAACCCAAAGAACTGTATCTGAAACATTTGGTCCAATCCCCCTTCCAACGTCAATCATCTGTCCTTTTCCTTTGTAAAACCCTTATTTCAAAACTGTTGATATTTTGCATTATTTACAGTATTTACATCAGGGGTTATGGGGTTCATGTTATCCATGGATGCGTATTTATTGGACCTTTTGATTATATTGAATAGAATGACTTTCTGAGGTCAAAGTATGACCGGATATCTTTGGGGTTTGGTGGTAAATATAAGGTCTGAAAGATGGTTGGTTACTCAATAAGACTACTAGTTCTTCCAGATTACAGTTGAATATCCTTTCAAAAATTTCTACTACCACCCCTTACACATAAAGTGACCGAGAAAGAAAAATATATAAGTCGAACACTTATGGCTGTGTATTCGGACAGTGATGCCTCTTAAAGCACTACCTCTAAAGGTTTTGAACGGGCAGTTTACCTAATCTTCTGTTTTTCCAGCTCTTAATTCCAAACCATTGTGACATTTTTGTTGTGAAAAAAAGACAGTATTCGAAATATTAGTCGTTTTCAGTAAAGTCAGAATGCCAATAAAAGGCTTTAGAGGGTAAAAGATGGCGTAAGGGCCCCAAATGAAGGAAGATACTGAAAAATATATTTTCTTGGCACTGTCTAAAAAAAAACTAAAAATTCCTTCGAGATTTTAGTGATTTTTTTTATCTTCATTTTGAAAAATCGAGAAAGATTTTACCTTATACTTTTTTTGGAATCAACACCCCATTGAAGTGGTGGTCATACCAGTACTTTTCTAAGGTTCTGTTTATTTTTAAGTTTGACTCGGTTATTTATTTTAGATTGAGCTTATTTTATTTATTTCTTCATTCCTTCATTGAAATATCTGCTAAATTTAAGTTTGACAGTTTTTAATTAAATTTCTGGTCGTTTCAGGTTTCAACCATTCCTTCATGGTCATTTCTAAAAGCTTCAAGTTTGATGAATTATAAGACTTTATTTCTGATCATTCTGGGTTTTTTAATATTGCTCTTTACATGTCAAAGATGAAATTAGCGAAGCTAGAAGACGAGCACATCATTCGAGGTCCATCCCTTACGTATGGCGAAGAAGTAGAAGTTCCAAGAATCGATAGTAGCCGAGGGCAACGAACTGTAAGTAATCCGCCAACTTCTTTCACAGCACCGACGTATCAGAACTATAATTGACCGCTTTCGTCACGGTAACTTACAAAATTATAATCTTGGTTCAAAGTTTTATCTTCCATTCTTCCGAACCTTTTTTAGACAGTGAAAAACACCCTGGGCCTCGGCCATTCAACTTTAACATATTCACTGGGTTAGAAGTAAATTTAGCACCTGCATCAATAGTCACAGCAATAACAGCGTGCCAGGTAAGGATGCCCTAAACCTGATGTAAGTACTGACGATGACGTGCTAGGTATAAAAAGTTGGAGCTGTTCCGGGGCTGAGCTATGGTTTGGTGTCCGTCAAAATCCCCGACAGCTAAATCATTGTTTGTGTTGCATCAGAGTGGACCTTTCAATAGTTTCTCTAACCAAAACAAAGCAAGTTACCAGCACTAGAGGTTGACCTCGAGGAGTGGCGCACTCCAAGGATGTTATAGTCTAGTAAACAACTCAGCGTTTGCACTGGATTCTGATTAATGAATGATTTTATTTTAATGAAATGATGATAGCCATCAAAAATAAAAGACAAGGCGATAGAGCATACAAAAAGAAGGAAAAACAGAAGAAAAAAGACACATGTACAAAAAAAAAAAACAAAAAAAAAAACACTACTACAAAAAAACAACAGCAAATACATACAAACTAATAATACGAATAGAACAAACATTTCGAAAAGGTAAGCCACTCCAAGAGTGGCAAACCTCTCGAAGTGAATTATACAAATAAATACAAAATAAAAATGATAATAAAACATTAAAAAAAATAATCAAAGCAGAATTAAAACAAAAAACCTCCTAAGGGTGGTTCGACGGTTATTCCGTGAGCATGGAAAAAAGCTTGTCTGCAGCATCAAGAGCATCCGGCAAGCTGTCTCTTTCCCGCAATCCACGATTCCTTTTGCAAGAATGAACCCAAATAAAGAGCTTTAAATATTTGAAATAATCCCTCCTGATTTCAACTTTATCTCAATGGTTAAAAATGTCCAATAAAGGAACCAGGTATAAAAAATGGGGGAGAGAAACAGCACTATGTTGCTCAGGATTATGAAACAGTTTTGCTTTAAAAGCAGAAAACATTCAAACAATCGATTTTTTTTCAATTCTTTAATCATTGGAAACTGGATCCCTGGGTGTCTCAAGAAGCTTGTTTCAAGAAGTTTTGCTCGGAAGATGTTTTCTGTTTCCCATTGGTCCAGAATGAAAAAAAATACTGAATTTTGAGTGCTCTAAGCTTAGCGGAGTTCCTGTCAGCAAGAATTTAGATTATTAAGAAATATTTCATTGATTTTGATTTTCTGCTTCTTATTTTCTGAGAAGGGTTTCTCTTTGCTCACTAATCCCTAACGTGTATGTTTTATTAAGTTAAGTCAAACTACACAAAATAAATCTACTATTTAAGCCAATCATTCGTGTTTACACTCTCAATAAAATATTTGGGATAAATTAGTTTTATGCTTTCGTTCTATTTTTCCTTCTCTGTCACAAATTAGCTTTTGGTTGTTCTACTGCTCTTTATGTCTTAACTATATTATGACTGTTCTATTGTAACTTTTTGAATTGATTTTTGTGTCGTTTAAGTTCTAATTTGATATTTTCTTTAGATCTGAAAGATGAAGCTATTCCTGTAGCCTTTTAGAGAAGAAAGAAATCGAACGTAAAATATGGGCATCAAAGGTTTGCTTACTTTTGTTGAAAGTAACCAGAACCAGTTCATGGTAGAACTATGAATTACATTCATCCACGATTATAATCGATGCAAACAACGTTCTTTACAAATTGTATGACACATGCAATGGATCAAATGCAGCTTTTGGTTGTAACTATGATTTAGTCTATTCACATTTTGATCCTTACTTGACTCATGTTAACGTGAAACCAATCATGGTTTTTGATGGTGGCCTTGATGTTGATAATAGGAAGGAGATGACATGGGAAATAAGGACTAAACAGTGAATGACAACGGGAATTTCTTGTGATCCATGTTGAAAAGGACGTCTTAATCTATTACCACTTTTCGGAAAGCACATTTTTACTGCTGCTTGTAAAAAGCATAATTATTAAGTAGTTCAATGCGATTACGAAGCCGATGATGAAATTGCATTGCTATCAATAATTTTAAATTGTCCTGTTTTAAGTGGTGATTCAGATTTTATCATTTTTGGGATTGAACTTATTCTTTAAAATCCTCTAAGCGTTTCTTTCTTGCCTATCAAAGTCAATTGACAACTTACAATATCCTGTAAGATGTTTTCTACTGATTGTTTTTGGAAGAAATCAATTCCCTTCCTAGATCCCATTTGCCCCTTGTTGGGATTCTTCTTGGCAACGACTATATACATTTAGAATCCTCCCAGAGACTTTGGTCTGGGATGGTCATGTCAATAGAAAAAGGAATAGTGAAAACTCACAGAAGAATAAAGGGGGTTACATCCTGGTTTCAAAAAGAGACAATCGAATCAGTTTTAGATAAGGAAAGGTTTTTCTATTTTTATTTGGAATTTTATTTTATGTTTTTTCTATTTGGAAACAAAGCAACTACGCCGCTACGAGCTTCATCAATCTTTAAGACATTCCTAAGAAAATCAAGTCAAACACGAGAAGATAAATCGGGGATTTCTCTTAATCGAGGGACTCATTGGCTCTGCTTGCTACCGACCTGTACACCAAGTTCAATTCCTACAGCTTCTGCACTGTCACTGCTTAACAACGATATATCAGGATAATCAACACTTAGTAATATTACTGAAATTGCTCTGAATATGTCCATCGCACTAAACAGGCTATAAGGCCTGCTTTCTTTTTCTACCTGAGCCAAATGACCAAAATTATTGTTGCAAATAATATGCAGCATCCACGAGAGGAAATTACGATTCATATAAGCAGTAATAAACTACTGAGGAGGAGTATTGTTATTTCTCGAATAAATTGAAGTATTATGTTCTGTTTCATCCAGTATTTTTTTTAACAAGGCTTAGACCTTTCCCATGTTGAATCTCCTCATCTCTCCTTAAAGAACATTCTATAAGCTTTCGGACTTCTTCCTTTTTGTTGCCAGGAAATGTTAATAATACCTGGAAAAGAATAGGATGATTTTTTTTTTTTTAATTCCCATTGCTATTACCTTATAATGGGCCGTTACCTTGTAAAGGCCCTTTATAAATCAGAGTTGATTCGAAAAAAAAGCAAAAAATTAAGGCTCCCCAAATTGAAATAATTATTTAAAACATGTTGATATTAGTAGTATATAAAATGGAGTTCCAGGACCACCCAACTCATCCCTTCGATTTACATAATTTTCAGTCCATTTTACAATATTTTAATATCAATTATTAAACATTTTGAACATTTTCCATCCCTACATTCAAGATGAAAACAGGTCCTTGGAAATCAAATTTGGTCGTATTTTTATACTTTTCACAATGTGAATACGGGTTCTAGATCCTCCTATCAATTTACCCCCTTTTCAATTGAATTCACATCATTTTAAACTAAAATTTCCGACGTCTTTATAATTTTCCATCCTGAGCTTTAAGATCACGACAGGTCTTGTGAAATAAGGGTTTAATTATATTTCATTGTCCTATACTACCGATACAAATATAGTAGTTTAATATTTAGTGGATAGTTCGGATATCAATAATTAAATAATTTATTTTATCTTTATTTTTCTTTCAATAACCTTTAACATCCTACCTTTATCTTATTTTTTAAATTTCTCTTCAAGATCAGCTGCTTTAGAATCAAAACGCTTAGGGGCAAATAGATCAACCATTTCACCTTTAAAATGAATAGTAATATCGAATTTATTTCTCATCGTCCTAGCACGTCCAGAAACACCAGACTCGCCAAAGCACTGAACCCCCCCTAACTCCCCTAAAGACAGCGAATTCAGTACGGTTACGTCAATCACGTATCTACGACATTTGCTTATTCTACCCACCAAGCTTCATCCCGATTCCTCCACTCAAAGCGTTTTCCAAGATTTCCGATTTCCCCCTCCAACTCCCCCTAATGTCAACAGATCTGGTCGGGGTATGAAATAAGAGCCCTGAGACATGAGTTACTTCTAAATATTAAGACCCGGTCACCCGTTCTTAAGTTAAAAATAACTCAATTTTTCTAATTTTTCCAAATTAACACCCCCCCAGCTCCTCCAAAGAGAACGGATCCGTTCCAATTATGTCAATCACGTATCTAGAACTTATTCTTATTCTTCCCATTAATTTTCAACCCGATCTCTCCACTCTAAGCGTTTTCCAAGATTTCTATTTCCCCCCCCCTCCAACCCCCTATGTCCCCGGATCCAATTCGAGTCAAAAATGGAGCATCTGAGACATAACATTCTCCTATATATCAAGTTTCATTAAGATCCGATAACCTATTTGTAAGATAAAGATACCCTAATTTTCACGTTTTTCAAGAATTCTGGTTCCCCCCTCCAACTCTCCCAGTGTCACAGGATCTGGTCGGAATTTAAAATAAAGAGCTCTAAAGCACAAGATCCTTCTAAATATCAAATTTCATTAAGATCTGATCACCCGTTCGTAAGTTACAAATTCCTCATTTTGCTAATTTTTCCGAATTATCCCCCCCCCCCAAATCCACCAAAGAGAGCGGGTCCGGTCCGGTTATGTCATTCACGTATCTTGGACTTGTTTTTATTCTTCTCACCCAGTTTCATCCTGATTTCTCTGCTTTAAGTATTTTCTAATATTTCCACCCCCCCCCCCCCCCGACTCCCCCCCCCCCAATGACGCTGGATCCGATTGGGATTTAAGGTAAGAAATCTGATTTATGAGGTCTTTCTAAATATGAAGTTTCATGAAGATCCGATTACCCCTTCGTGAGTTAAAAATACGTCATTTTTTCTAATTTTTCAGAATTAACCATCCCCCCACTCCCCCAAATAGAGCGGATTCGTTCCGATTATGTCAATCACGTATCTAGGACTTCTGCTTATTTTTTAATTGAGATCCAATCACCCGTTCGTAAGTTAAAAATACCTCGTTTTTTCCAATTTTTCAGAGTTAACCCCCCCCCCCCCCCCTCCAGCTACTCCAAAGAGAGCGGATCTGTTCCGGTTATGTCAATCACGTATCTAGAACTTTTGCTTATTTTTCACACCAAGTTTCATCTCGATCCCTCCACTCCAAGCATTTTCCAAGATTTTATGTCCCCCCCCCCAATCCCCCCCCAGTGTCACCAAATCCGGTCGGGACTTAAAATAATAGCTCTGAGACACGATATCCTTCCAAACATCAAATTTCATTAAGATCTGATAACCCGTTTGTAAGTTAAAAATACTTCATTTTTTCTAGTTTTTCCGATTTAACCGTCCTCCCACTCCCTCCCAGATGGTCGAATCGAAAAAAAAAAAAAACAATTTCCAACTTAATCTGGTCTGGTTCCTGATACGCCTACCAAATTTCATCGTCCTAGCTTACCTGGAAGTGCCTAAAATAGCAAAACCGGGACAGACATATAGCGATATAGTGATAAATTGTGAAATCTCAGCTCCAGCAACTTTTGTGGGTCTTCCAAGCTGTTTAGGTACTTTAACCACTTCTAATTGTATTTTCTTGGGTCTACCACATTTTTTTTTTTTTAGTTTCAACTATCACTTCCGATCCATATCCAACAATTTTGTGTGTACCGGGTAATTTAAACCTCGAACTCTCGGTAAAGTCTCTGGTAATGCTAAACCTGGTAATCTGGTAATGATAAAGATTATCCTTTTAAAAATGTTTTAAAGTTTTGCTCTTCATTGAAATGTCTTCCACAGTGGGTCCAAAGACACATTTTCGATTTATGTTTGGTAATTTGAGTTCTCAATAATCTACTTAAATCTTTAATTAAAACATAATTATCATCAAATAAGCGTAAATTAATCACATGTGTAGCAGTTTTCCATTGATCTTAGTTCTAGGAATATGAGCTTTAACCATTGTATTTTTACAATGGTTAAAGAGCGCTAAAACGCTCTTAGCGTAAAGAGCGTTTTAGCGCTCTTTACGCTAAAGTTTGACTCTTTCTCTCAACTCATCTTTTTAAAACAGTAAAAAACTTTAGCGTAAAGAGCGGGGCGCTGATGAGGAAGCAGCCCCTTTCATATACGAAGTAATTTCTGTTCGTTTTAAGTTTTAATGTCGCTCCTTACTTTCAGTTGAAAAAACTTGTTTTTTTATTTAATTTCTGAACGTTTTTGAATCAATGCATGTTTTGATTTTGGCTCTCCGCAGAGGAATAATTAAAACGAAATTTGCATATTTTTTTTTTTTTGGCTAAATGGCTTTCTCATAATTTTGATCGAATGATTTCGAGAAAAAAAGAGCGGGGAAGGAAGCCTAGTTGCCCTCCAATTTTTTGGTTAATTAAAAAGGCAACTAGAACTTTTAATTTTTTACGAATCTTTTTATTAGTAAAGATATACGTAACTTATAAATTAGCTTACGCAAAGAATTTTTTATTCTCATGTTTTTATTACACATATGAGAGGGTTCGCCCCCTCGTCAGTACCTCTCTTTTTACACTAAATCTTAAATTTTGTCCCAATTCGTTAAGAATGACTCCTGAATCATACTTTAGCGTAAAGAGCGAGGTATTAAGAGGAGGTGAGCGCCTCATATGGGTAATAAGTTTGTTCGTTTTAAGTCTTAATGCTGCTCCTTACTTCCAGCTGAAAAAAAACTTTTTCATATTTATTTTTTCATTGTTTTTTTTTTAAATAATGCTAGTAAATCCTGCGCTCCCTTCATGGAAATTTTCTTCCCCCATGACAAATTCCTCGATGGAAAGTTCCCCCAGTATATCCCCCTCTTCTCAACCCCTCCCCCAACCAAAAAATCCTCCTGAAAACGCCTGTACACTTCCCAATAACCATTACTATATGTAAGCACTGGTCAAAGTTTGTAACTTGTAGCCCCTCCCACGGGGACTGTGGAGGAGTAAGTCGTCTCCAAAGACATAGTTATAAGGTTTTTCGACTACGCTGAATAAAATGGCTATCTCAGAATTTCGATCCGTTGACTTTGGGAAAATTATTAGCGTGGGAGGGGGCCTATGTGCCCTCCAATTTTTTTGGTCACTTAAAAAGGGCACTAGAACTTTTCATTTCCGTTAGAACGAGCCCTCTCGCAACATTCTAGGACAACTGGGTCGATACGATCACCCCTGGGAAAAAAAAACAAACAAATAAACACGCATCCGTGATCTGCCTTCTGGCAAAAAATACAAAATTCCACATTTTTGTAGATAGGAGCTTGAAACTTCTAAAGTAGGGTTCTCTGATACGCTAAATCTGATGGTGTAATTCTCGATTCTATGACTTTTAGGGGGTGTTTCTCCCTATTTTCTAAAATAACGCAAATTTTCTCAGGCTCGTAACTTTTGATGCGTAAGATTAAACTTGATGAAACTTATATATTTAAAATCAGCATTAAAATGCGATTCTTTTGATGTAGCTATTGGTATCAAAATTCCATTTTTTAGAGTTTTGGTTTCTATTGAGCCGGGTCGCTCCTTACTACAGTTCGTTACCACGAACTGTTTGAAAACAGTAAATAACTTTAGCGTAAAGAGCGGGACGTTGAGGAAGGAACAGCCCCTTTCATACACGGAGTAATTTCTGTTCGTTTTAAGTTTTAATGTCGCTCCTTACTTTCAGTTAAAAAAACTGTTTTTTTTATATTTAGTTTCTGAACATTTTTGAATTAATGAATGTTTGATTTTGGCTCTTCGCAAATGAATAATTAAAACGAAATTTGTGTATTAATTTTTTTTTGCTAAATGGCTTTCTCTTAGTTTTGACCAAACGATTTTGAGAAAAAGGGTGGGAGAGGAGGCCTAGTTGCCCTCCAATTTTTCGGTTACTTTAAAAGGCAGCTAGAATTTTTAATTTTTAACGAATGTTTTATTAGTAAAAGATATACGTAACTTACAAATTAACTTACGGATCGAAATTTCTACATTCGTATATTTTTATTATGTAAGATATGAGGGGTTTTCCCCCTCGTTAATACCTCGTTCTTTAAACTAAAGCTTTAATTTTGTCCCAATTATTTAATATTGACCCCTGAACCACAAAGGCTGTAGAATAAATAGTTGAAATTACTAAAAATAATTTAGCGTAAAGAGCGAGGCATTTAAGAAGATATGAACCCCACATATGCGTAATAATCTATGTTTGTTTTAAGTTTTAATGCTGGTACTTTCAGTGGAAAATTTTTTTTTCATATTTATTTTTTTTTAATAATGCTAGAAAATCCTGCACCCTCTTCATGGAATTTCTCTTCTCCCATGACAAATTCCTCCAAGGGAAGATCCTCCCACGTAGACCACTCCCCTCATCCCCCAACCAAAAAAAAACCCTGAAAAGGTCTGTACACTTCCAAATAACCATTACTGTGTGTGAACGCTGGTCAAAGTTTGTAACTTGCAGCTCCTCCCCTGGGGATTGTGGGGGAGTAAATCAGCCCCAAAGACGTAATTATTATGTTTTTCGACTATGCTGAACAAAATGGATATCTCAAAATTTTGATTCGTTGACTTTGGGAAAAATATGAGCGTGGGAGGGGCCTAGATGGCCTCCAGTTTTTTTGGTCACTTAAAAAGGGCACTAGAACTTTTAATTTCCGTTAAAATGAGCCCTCTCGCGACATTCTAGGACCACTTGGTCGATACGATCACCCCTGAAAAAACAACAACAAACAAACAAATAAACACGCACTCGCGATCGGTCTTCTGGCAAAAAATACTAAGTTCCACATTTTTGTAGATAAGAGCTTGAAACTTCTACAATAGGGTTCTCTGATACGTTGAATGCGATGGTGTGATTTCGTATGACTTTTAGAGCGTGATTCCCCCTATTTTCCAAAACAAGGAAAATTTTCTCAGGTCCTGAACGTTTGATGAGTAAGACTAAATTTGATGGAACTTATATGTTTAAAATCAGCGTAAAAATCCGATTCATTTGATGTATCTATTAGTATCAAAATTTCGTTTTTTAGAGTTTCGTTTACTATTGATCCGGGTCGCTCCTTACTACAGTTCGTTACCACGTACTGTTTGAAAATAAACATTCTCATAAAGTCGAGAGACTTTATTGAAAATAGCACTATCAGATTCAGCGTATCAGCTAACCCTAATTTGGATTTTTTTCAGAAGAAATATGATGTTTTTGTGTTTATTTGTTTGTTTTTCTTCTTCTTCTTTCTCCGGGGGTAATAGTATTAATCAAATAGTCGTAGAAGAGCAAAAGAGGGTTCATTAAACGGAAAACTAATGCTTATATTCTGAGAAAACTATTTTCCCCCAGAAAAATTTCAACTGTTTGTGGTTCAGCTACACTGCCATGATTATCGACATTTTTAAACAAGCCAAGAGGTAATGAAAACAAAAAGTCATTCCATTATTAGGATAAGAAAACACCGATTTTTCTCACCTGACTTAAATTACTAAACATAAATTTTGCAACAATAGACTTTCTACTTCGTTCTGTTTTCGCTTCTTTCATTAGTTGTCACATTTCTGTTTTCAATTTTAGTAGCATAAACCATTTTTATGTAAAAGGTTTGCGTTTAAAAAAAAGGATTTAAATGTAATATTTCTTCAAGCAAGGCTTTTCTACCTCATATTATTTTTCATTTTCTAACAAATTATGACTTCTAATTTCAAATTTCAATAGGGAAAACCCTTTTTTCATGTCAAAAGTCCATATTTTTAGAGAGTATTCCCCATTTCAACATCAATTCAAGTAAGATATGTATATCTACCAACATATTCACTTATTACCAAAAAGTAATGATTTTTTCACCAACAATTACATTTGATGGCCCTTGGAAATTCCATATTTAGTTTTAAAAAGGGGGTCAAAATTACATATTGCCACTTTATTCACGGGATTTTTGAATTCTCGTCTTCATTCATTAATGTAAAAAGGAAGGGAGTATTAGCAATTACAGCTTAAGAATTCACGAAACCACGGATGCTAAGCAATTACTATTAGGTGAAAAAGTCTTCTCTTATGTCCACTATCCCCCTGATTTGCCTAAATTTCTGTCACATATATTGTTATCAACCCCTCCTCTTCCCCATTCTTCAAAAACCTAGTTATTATCCTTTTTGAATTATTGACAACTATCTTTTTCCTCCATAGTACGGATCCGTTTTATTAATCTTATCCCTAGTGTTTTCAAATTTATGCCATTCACAACCAAAAGAACTAAACTATACTAGTGATATCATCTTATATTTTTCAGAAGGTTAATACTCAAAGCCCAAAGGTGAAAAACCATTTACCAATCTTTATGGAAGAAGTACTAATTTTCCTGGTTCACCACAAACTGAATTATTATGGCTCTTGGAAATTCAATTTTTTTTGCCAAAAAGGATGAAATCCCACCTTAATGATTTTTCCACATGATTTAATTTTGTCAAGTAAAGCCTTATGCCTGCATTATGAAAATCTCCTGAAAACGTCTTTTTAGCTTTGGCAGGACACATTTTCAACTACCCTCATCGCTACGCACAATTTGAGGCAAACGACATTTTTAGCGATAGATGCTTGATACAATGAAAAAAAAGATAAGGTAAATTTAAATATTGACTCGATTTATGACATTTTTGTAGATTGAACCTATAGTTGATAGTAAGGTCCTCGAAATCACCAGGAGACTAGAGTAAATACAAGAGCAAGAAGAATTTTAGCATTTGATGCCAACAAAAGGATTATTTCACAACAAAATAACTAATTTTTTATTCATTTCCTTATGTTTTATCCAGTTGCTTTTGTGTGTTTACTGAAGTCACTCGTAATTGCTTCGAGAAATACTCTTTGGCACTCAATTACAGTAGAATTAATTGTATATATAAATACAGGTTTGTTTATTATTTCTGTTGTTTATTGTTCTTAGTTCTAAGTTTTTTCTTTTTTGATTTTATAGATTATTTTAGTTGTTATCTTTGGTTCTTTTATTTCGTTTCTTCAACTAATAGTGCTGGAGACGTCTTGTTTTATATAGGCGAAATATCTGCTTCGCTTACTTTGTCTTTTTCTTCTATTGGGCAAAGTCCCTTTTTTTTGTTCTTCATCTTGAGATTTTCTCTCTCTTTGTTTGGTCGAGGTATAGCTAAGTATAACTAAGTGGAGCTAGCTAGGTCAAATTATCTAGTTCAAGCGAGGACAAAAACTTGAAACAGACAAAAACTAGAAACAAACTTGGAAAAATCCCAAACATGCCGACAGGTTTTAATAAAGTTTGAAACACGTAAAAAAAAAAACTTGAAAAATTCAGAAACATGTAAAAACATTTGAAAGAAACAAAATCGCCTTAACAAAATAAAAATTAAAGTTTACTTCAACAAAATTCAAAACTGCTCGAAAATCTTGCCATCTTGAAACAAGGTAATTTGAAATTCATGAAAAAACATTTTACAAACATGGAAACTTGCGAGGGGAAATTGGAATACAGATAAAATCGTGAAAAACAAAGTTTGATAAATTTACGAAATAATTTCAACAAAGTTTGATAAAGACAAAATTCATCGAACAAACAATTAAAAACGACTAGATGACGAAAAAATTTAAAACTAAAATAACTTTGATAATTTGGAAAATCAGAACTCTACCTACCAACCATAGTCTGCTTAGCTAAGCCTGTCCAGCTACCATCGTCTACCTACACATACTTCAAGTTAATATATGGCTAAAGGCTAGATTTTCTTGAACAAAATTTGATAGACGGATTTATTGAGCAGTTTGGAATGTTTTAGACTAATATTATCCAAACTACTCAAGGTTTATATTAAGTTAATTAACTTTGGTTAGTATACCAGCATAACCTATATTAACCCAATTTGAACAAAATTTGATAGACGAATTTATTTGAGTAGTTTGGAATGTATTAAACTAATATTATCCAAACTACTCAAGGTTTATATTAGGTAAATTTAACTTTGGTTAGTACACCAGCATAATCTACATTAACTTAATCTAAAGCGAGGATGATGCAGCTAAGGTTAATTTAACTTAACCCAAATTGTTCAAGTATATCTAGTCTTTAATTGCATATTATTTGAACATAGATATAGGTAGCAAGATAGATCTAGATAAGTAGGTAAATTGGTGAACTACAAAGTTATCCAATTTTTTGCAAGATGAATATATATTTTTTTTAATTTGCGTAAATTCGTCTAGATTTTAAATTCTATTAGCACGATTTCCTCATTGTTAATATTTCCCTCTTTTGATATGAATAAATAACGATGAGATTTTAAAATTATCATAGGCGCTACCAAAGTAGATCTAAGTGGTATGGATAAAAAGGTAATGGGTAAAATCCTAAGAGGTAAAATTCTTTTTTGACAAAAATAAATTTCTGATGACCATGAGTATGCAATTCATACTTAAATTGTAAGAAATTTAATGCAGTAGAAAAATCTAACCTTAAGGAACATGATTTTTAAATCTCTAGACATCTTAGAAAAATGAATTTTCTTGCACGAAAATTGTTTTCTGCTCTTAGAATTCAAAAAGTAAAACTTATTTTTAAGCATGAACTATACGAAGTAGAATGTCTTTTACTGGTAAAAATTTGTTTTTGGAAATTCAGAGGTAGTTACTCACTCCTCTGCAAGAATTAGCTTATTTCTTAGTCCATTGTCCATTTCTGGTCTTATTATTCTCTCTTTATTAATCTCTTATTCTAAGAGACTGTTATATAGAGAAAATCTGGAAATAGTAATAAAGAAACGCCGGAAAGTCTGATCTTGGTAAAAAGGAGCCAATTAACCAAATTGTTCAAATTCTCTGGATAGGAGAAGCTTTGATACTAGGAATTTGGGTTACATAGAGCAAATTAATTAAAGAAGAGAAAGACTTATTCCCTACTTATGTTGCGTGGATCCAAACAAGGTATATTACTATTTAAAGGATAAAAAAAAACTTTACCCCAATTCTTTTCTCTTAAAACCAATGATTTCTTTTAATTAGAGGCTACTTTCGCGCTCAAATTTCAAGCAGCAAGGCTGTATCTAAGGATGGGATGGAGGTACCTGGGATCGATCCCTCCCTCGTTCGCGAAATTTTTTGTCTGACTTACAAAAACATCCCAAAAATGTGCATAAACAAAATTTGCTTATGGGCCTTTAAACTTTTTGTCCACCCATAGCAATCCTAGATATACCCTTGTTTGCTGCATTATCCAGTTTTGAATATTGCACATGAAATTTTTTAACATTGATTTGATTTGCTAAACAAACTCTCTATAAATTTAATTAGCTGTTTTTGCTTGGATGACTATAACGCAATTACTGGAAAAATTGATGGCTAAAAAATTCAGTTTGGACAGTGGGGGACCTTACCTGACCTTACATGAAAACCCCTGTAATTGAAATCTTCCCTCTAATTGATTCATATACTTCCAACAAATCAAAGCTATAAAACCATTAACAATAAACGAAAGAGAGAGAGAGAGAGAGAGAGAGAGAAGAACCAAAAGTTAAGCTTAGTCGGGTCAAATATCACATTCTGGACAAGTAAATTAAGCGATAGCCGAGGGAGGAAGAAAGTAGGATTAGAGACATAAATCGATGTCAACACTCATTCGAGAAAAAATTTTCATTGGCATGTTAAAAATAGAAAAACCCATACCTTTTCTGAAGCTGATTTGATGTCTGTCTTCGAAGCCAGGATGTAACCTCTATTAGTCTTGTATGAGTATCCATTTTTCCGTTTTTTTTTTACATGACCTTCCCAGACCAAAGTCTCTGGGAGGATTCTAAATCTACATAGTAGTTGCCAAGAAGAATCCCAACAAGGGGTAAATAGGATCTAGAAAAGGAGTCAAATTCTTCCAAAAACGATCAGTAGCAAACATCTTACAGGATATTGCAGGTTGTCCATTAACTTTGATAGGCGGGAAAGAAACACTTAGAGGATTATAAAGAATAAGTTCAATCCCAAAAATGATAAAATCTGAATCACCACTTAAAACAGGGCACTTGAAAATTCTTGATAGCAATACAATTTCATAATCACATTGAACTACTTGATAATTATGCTTTTTACAAGCAGCGGTAAAAATGTGCTTTCCGAAAAGTGGTAATACATTAAGACGTTCTTTTCGAGATGGATCACAAGATATTCCCGCTGTTATCCGCTGTTTAGTCCTTGATGATTATCAACATCAAGGCCACCATCAAAAACCATGATATGTTTCATGTTACATGAGTCAAGTAAGGAACAAAATGCATCAAAACGTGAATAGACTAAATCATAGGCACAACCGTAAACTGCATTTGATCCATTGCATGTGTCTTACAATTTGTAAAGAACGTTGTTTACATCGACTAAAATCGTGGATGAATGTAATTCATAGTTCTACCATGAACTGGTTCTGGTTCCTGTCAACAAAAGTAAGCAAACCTTTGATGCCCATATTTTACGTTCGATTTCTTTCTTCTCTAAAAGGTTACAGGAATAGCTTCATCTTTCAGATCTAAAGAAAATATCAAATTAGAACTTAAACGACACAAAAATCAATTCAAAAAGTTACAATAGAACAGTCATAATATAGTTAAGACATAAAGAGCAGTAGAACAACCAAAAGCTAATTTGTGACAGAGAAGGAAAAATAGAACGAAAGCATAAAACTAATTTATCCCAAATATTTTATTGAGAGTGTAAACACGAATGATTCGCTTAAATAGTAAATTTATTTTGTCTAGTTTGACTACTGAATAAAACATCCACGTTAGGGATTAGTGAAAAATGAGAAACTCTTCTCAGAAAATAAGAAGCAGAAAGTCAAAATCAAGGAAATATTTTTTAATTATCTAAATTCTTGCTGACAGAAAGTCCTCTAAGCTTATTGAACTCAAAATTCAGTATTTTTTTTTCATTCTGGACAAATGGGAAACAGAAAATATCTTCCGAGCAAAACCTCCCGAAACAAGCTTCTTGAGACACCCAGGGATCCAGTTTCCAAAGATGAAAGAAATGAAAAAGATATAAGAAAAACTCGATTGTTTGCATGTTTTCTGCTTTTAAAGCAAAACTGTTTCATAATCCTGAATATAACCTGGGAAATCAGACAAAAAACATAAATCAAGAGGACGTTGCCATATATTTGAAAATGTTGAGTCAAAAGGCAAATATCATTATTAATATTATTCGGGTACAGTGCTGTCACTTACTTGACGTACTTTTACTTGAAGTACTACTTAAGTAAAATTTTCCATTACTTGTACTTGTACTTAAGTAAAAACTCTAAGGTGTACTTATTACTTGATACTTAAGTAAGATTACGAAATACTTATTACTTAAGATACTTTTAATGTACTTGTTTTTCAAATACTTTACCTTTGACACGAAAATTTTGTGTGTGCTTTGGCAATGTACAAGAAAACATCACCCTTTAGACTTAGAGTAAACTCAGATATAGCTCCATGCCCTATTTTTGGATATGAAATAAGGTATTTGTTTTTGATGAAAAAAAAATTATAGTATGATTAACACTTGGTTAAATTTTTGTTTAAAAGCTATATAAAAAAGAAAATTGAAATTATTTCACAATTCACTGGTCGACACTGAGCTAAAATCCCTTGTTTTGTGCTAAATGTTGCATACTGTAGTCCATCTGGGCTTATATTTCTGACATTAATGATTAAGTTTTGTCATCTCGTCAACTGAACCAGATTTCTACCATTTCATCATCCTCAGGACCATATTATTGGTAAAACTACTGAAGCTATGAATCTTTGCCCATCTAAATGTTGTCTGCAATAAACAAGTCTAGGGAATTCTAGCTGGATCCAATGCAGTGGTATTTTGTCAAATTCGTTCCAGCAAATTCAGGTGTTCAGACGAATCTGATTTCAGATTTGTCGCTCCATTCATAAGTTATAGGCCCTACAAAATTAAAGGGAAACTCAACTTTCTTAAGACTTGAAACCCTCTCCCCCTCGCCCTATTTGATATAGGGGTTGTGATACCAGAACTTGATATGAGCCTTGATCTTAGGCATCTTTGGTCTAGTTTTCATTCGGATCCGTTACTCCATTTGCCAGTTATACTGAATTAAACAGAAAGCTTAAATTTTTCAGGAATTAAAACCAACTCCCCCTTGTTAAATTTGAGCTAGGGTCTTTATCTCAAAACTTGATATGTGTCATGGTCTTAGGCCTCTTTGGTTCAATTTTCATTCAGGTCACTTTAGTCGCAAGTTACTCTGAATTAAACGAAAAACTGTTATTGGCAGGTGAAGCCCTCTCCCCCCTGTTTTATTTGAGCTAGGGTCTTCATCTTTCAACTTGATGTGTCTCATGATCCTTGGCACCAAATCTGGCCACCAAAATTTTCATCCAAATCTAACCAGCGGTTCTCCCCCTAAACGTGATTACACAGACGGACGGACGGACAGACAGACAGACAGATGGACGGATTTTGCAACGTCTTTGGTAACCGTGTTGGCTCATTGGATCCAAAAAAAGGAAAACAAAAGCATATCATCATGCAGGCATCATCACCTATTTGGATAGTGGAAAATATCCATCAAGATAGGTTTTTGAGATCTGTCTGTCTGTCCGCCCGTCTGTGCAATCGAGTATAGTGGGAGAACCGCCAGTCAGATTTGTATTAAAATTGAACTATTTGGATTAAAACTGAGCTTAATTAGGGCGATGGGGCTTTAAGTGTTAAAAAAAATTCGAGTTTTTCATTTAATTCACTTTAACTTGCAAATGGAGAGAAGAATTTCGATGAAAATTGAATAAAGATGCCTAAGAGTATGATATGCATTGAGTTCTGGGACGGAGACCCAAGCTTAATTAGGATGAGGGGGAGGGGGGTTTAAGTGCTAAAAAATTGAGTTTTTTGTTTGACTCAGTTTAACTTGTGAATGTAGTAATGGATCTCAATGAAATTCAAGCCAAAGATGCCAAAACCATAAGACACATAATGGTTGGAGATGAAGACCCTAGCTTAATTAAAAGGAGGGGGCTTTAAGTACTAAAAAAGTTGAGTTTTTCATTTAATTCAGTGTAACTTGCGAGATATTGATGGATCTCAGTGAAGATTGAACCAAAGGTGCCTAAGACCGTGACAAGCACCAAGTTTTGAGATGAAAACCCTAGCTCAAATAGAACGAAGGGGGGTGGGTTTTAAGTGCTGAAAAAAGCCAAGCTTTTGGTTTAATTTAGCATAACTTGCAAATGGAGCAACGGATTCAAATGAAAGCTAGACCAAAGATGACTAGGATCATGGCTCATATCGAGCTCTGATATCACAAGCCCTATTTAAAATAGGGCGAGGGGGAGGGGATTTCAAGTTTTAAGAAAGTCGAGTTTTCCTTCAGTTTAGTAGGGCCTGTAACTACTTCCACCCATGGCTTGTCAAAATCCTGGAAATAAGCCTTTTCCAAAATAAGTCATACTGAAGCCAGCCTTTAACCAAATATTCCATCCCCAGAGAAAAATTACTTTGTACGGCACTTGGTATTTACCAAGTGACATCCAGTGATCGCAAAATCTGTCGGTCTGTCAGTCCCGGTCTTGCTAATTTAGGCACTTCCAGATAAGCTAGGACGATGAAATTTGGCAGGTGTATCAGGAACCAGACCAGATTAAATTTGAAATAGTTGTTTCCCAATTCGACCATCTGGGGGCGGGGAGTGGGAGGACAAAAATTAGATCGAATCTTAATTAAATTTGATATTTAGAAGGATATCAGGTCTCAGAGCTCTTATTTTAAATTCCTACCGGATCAGGTGACATTGGAGGGAAAAACCTAAAATCTTCGAAAATGCTTAGAGTGGAGGGATCGAGATAAACTTAGTGGGAAAAATAAGCACAAGTCCTAGATACGTCATTGACATAAACAGGACGAATTCACTCTTTTTTGGGGAGTTGGGGGGAGGATTATTTCAGAAAAACTAGAAAAAATGAGGTATTTTTAACTTACGAAGGAGTGATCATATCTTGAATTTCTTCGGATGAAATTTCATATTTAGAAGGACTTTGTAACTCGGATCTCATGTTTTAAATCCCGACCGGATCCAGCGTCATTGGGATTTGGGGGGGGGGGCGAAAATCTTGGAAAACACTTAGAGTGGAGTGACCAGGATGAAACTTGGAGGGAAGAATATAAAAAAGTCCTAGATACGTGATTGACATAGCCGAAATGGATTCGCTCAGTTTGGGGGAGTTGGAGGGGGTGTTAATTCAGAAAAATTTTAAAAATTGAGGTATTTTTAATTTAAGAGCGGGTGACCGTTCGTGAGGTATTTTTGAATTTAATATTAAAGAAGGAACTCATGTCTCAGATCTTTTATTTTAAACCCCGACCAGTTCTGGTGACATTGGGGGAGAGTTGGAGGGGAAACCAGAAATTTTGGGAAACGCTTAGAGTGGAGAGATCGGGATGAAACTTGGTGGGTAGAATAAGCAAATGTCGTAGATACGTGATTGACGAAACCGGACTGGACCCACTCTCTTTGGGGTAGTTAGGGGGGGTCCAGTGCTTTGGCGAGTTTGCTACTTCTGAACGTGCTAGGACAATTAAAATTGGTAGGCGTGTCAGGGACCTGCACAAATTGACTTGATAAAGTTGATTTCCCCTATTCAACCATCTAGGGGGGGGGGCTGAAGGGAAAGGAAAAATTAAAAAAATGAAGTATTTTTAACTTGCGAGTGGGTGATCGGATCTTAATGAATTTTGATATTTAAAAGGACCTTGTGTCTCAGAGCTCTTATTTTAAATGCCGACCGGCATTAAGTCTCTGATTTTTCTCTTAAATTAATCTATTGATTCTTATAATTTTGCTAAAGCTCATGCCACATGAGCTCTTGGCTCTTCCGACCTTGTCACGAGTGCCATATGAGCTCTTATTTTATTCCTTTTTTCTCCGAAGATTTTCGACTTAGTCTCATGGTTTTTGCCACTTCATGGCGTGAAAATTGCTGCTAGAACTAGATAGGTTGCAACTTTGGCCGTATTGTCTTCCAGTATATTTAAATGTATCGTGCAAGATGCTTGCATCGTGCCTGTGTCCCCTTAAAAGTTCTGTTTCTTACGGTAATATTGGTTTGTCTTCTGTTGCATATGCAGACGGCGTTCTTCTTTTTGCCTGGACTCGCCCTGGACCAATGAACTATCTAAGATTGGACTGTCAGTTAATACGTCTAAATGCGAGTTTATTTGTTCTAATAGCCCTTATGCGGTCGCTACTTTCGTTGCTGGGACTTCAATTCTGCCATGTTCTTCTTTAGTTAGTTGGCTTGGTCTGTGTTTCGGTCCAACCACTACCTTTTCATCCCTAGTGAATCAAGCCGTGAAAAACCTACGCGTCGTTTACGGAAAAATATCCCCAAACAAAAGCTGTTACAACCGCAACAGTTTGTGCATGATTTATAACGCTTATTGTGCCCCTGTGCTTTTGTTTTTATCAGGCATGGCTCATCTATTTCGTAAGAAAAATCGCCAAACTCTACGTGCGGTTTATTTCAGATATTGCAAATTCCTCCTCCGGCTTCCTAGATGGCACCAAAACAAAAAAATAATTGCTCGATTTGGTTCAATAGATATGCCTTCTTGGATTCGGTCTTCCAGTGATGATTTATGTATATAGACTATCGTTTACGAGCCTCTGCAGCCTTTTTTTCCATATTGATACTGGTTAATTAGTCCATGTTGTCTTTTTTCAGTTAGAATTTTTTTCTTGTTGTTTATCGTTTTTGTTTATTTATAATACTCCGTACTTTGTGTTTTTTTATAATTTTACGGATAATAAGGTTCATTCATTCATTCTGCAGTTTGACCAGCCGTATGGAATGTATGGAACGATCTAGATAGGTCAGAAGTCTGAGAAAATTCGAGAGCGAGAGCGACAGCGTCGAGAGCTTCTACAAATGACGTCATTTACTATGATGGCACATCATATAAGCATTTCTTATGATATCATATAAGCATTTTCTTAGATGATGTTATGCATATTATAAATAAGATTAGTAGTAAAGAACATAGAGGTTAGGAGCAACAATCAATCCTGTATCCCTGAGAACCTTTGCTGCAGCATTTGTAGCCGCCAATGATAGAATTTTTCTTGCCAAAGCTGCAATCCATGGCAGCTGAGTAAAATATCTTTTCCAGAAGGCAATGGTTGTATAGATTGCACCAACTAGAGCAGTCTTTGATCTCCTGGCATGGTCTGATAAGCCCTGATATAAATCTACTAGACGCCGAATCACATCGTTATGTTCTGCATTGTCGTTCTGATACATTATTTGATCGAGCAGCCTCGTTTTGTTTCATGTATGATCATGAAGACATTTAGAGTTGCTGCTCTTCTGACAAAACCCAGTAGCCATATTCTCACAACTGATTGAGGTAGCTGATGCACTGACAGCACCAGTGATTACAGCCTCCTCTTCAGGCTTTTCGAGGGTCCTCTCCTCTTTGTTGTAAGTCAATAATATGAACTGTTAAATATTTATCCTATTACCTATCACCACACATGGTGGTGAAGGCAATGAACCCAACCCAACCCAATGAAGAATTGGGTTTTTATGCTGCTTCCAAACATTTAATATCCATCAAGTTTAGTTTTACCCATCACCACACATCGTGGTGAAGGCAATGAACCCAACCCAACCCAATGAAGAATTGGGTTTTTACGCTGCTTCCAAACATTTAATATCCATCAAGTTTAGTTTTACCCATCAGAAAGCTACAAACCTTAAAAGATTTGGATGATTTTTAGAAATATTAAATAAAAAAAACACAAGTTAAAACTTAAAATGAACAGAAAGTACTCCGTGTATGAAAGGGGCTGTTCCTCCCTCAACGCCCCACTCTTTACGCTAAAGTTTTACTCTTTCTCTCAATTCTACTTTATAAAACAGTAAATAAC
The DNA here is from genome assembly GCF_032884065.1 of Artemia franciscana. NCBI lineage: Eukaryota > Metazoa > Arthropoda > Branchiopoda > Anostraca > Artemiidae > Artemia > Artemia franciscana. The sequence goes on from NC_088881.1 coordinate 21,981,486, forward strand.
TTCAGCGTTAAGAGCGGGACGTTGAGGAAGGAGCAGCCCCTTTCATTCACGGAGAAATTTATGTTCGTTTAAAGTTTTAATGTCCGTATCCGCACCATATCCGAGTGCTCTACTATTGATATTTCCAACACCTATTAAAAAAAAAAAAAAATATGTCTTTTTTGCCAGTAGAGTACAGGTTTACTTTTTTTTGAGTGATTGTAACAAACCAATGAACCTAAGGGATTGGGAAAGGGCTTGTTTGAATGAAAACAGTAGGTTTTAGTGCCTTTTTCATGTGACCAAAAGGGTCAGAGGGCAACAACTGCAACACCTCTTTTTCCCCAAGGCGGCCAATCTCAATTTTCTGACACCAATTTGATTCTGTATAGTTAAAAAGTCCAATAACTCTGTCTTCAAGAATAGCAAGATTCCCTTGGGAATGACTAAGTTATACTATTTCCCCATTGTTAACTTATAGTATTTGTTACTGAGACATATACAGACATTTCTGGGGAGTGGGATTTCAGTGGAAAGAATCTTCCAAGTGGATCATTATGACTATAGATTTTTAAGTTTAAGTAACTATGGGCCTAGGTTTACTCTTTATTAGGTTTAAATATCACTTAATAGGCTATTAGCTCACGATAAAAATAAAACAAACATCTTACTGATAACTATACCTTTTGGAATTAGTTATGGAAAAAACTAAATAGACTATAATTTTAGAAATAGCCTAATAATAAACTCTAAGGTCGCAGAAAGCTAAAAAAAAGAAATTATTCAAAAATATATCAAGGGGGAGGGTAGAATTTCATGTGCTGCTTTATATAAATTATGAGAGATAATGAGCGTTTTGATAAAAGCTTTCTGTGAATTTTATGTAAAACTAGAATTAGGTTTTCCATATTAAAAGCAATCATCTTAAGGTCCTCTGATTCAAATTTAGAAAATAGACAAACTTTGCACATATGAAAAAAGGTCTAAAACCTTTTCAGGTTAGACCTTTGTTAGGTTTGAAAATAAGAGCTAAGAGCTCATATGGCATGAGCTCTAGGAAATTCTAAGAATCAATAGATTGATTTCAAAGGAAAATCAGACGCTTAATGTCAGTTGGGTTTTACTCTAAGAGCTCTGAGACACAAGGTACTTCTGAATATCGAAGTTCATTAAGATCACCGCTCACCCACTAATAAGCAAAAAATATCTCATTTTTCTAATTTTTCCTCTCTCTTCAGCCTCCCAAATGGTCGAATCAGGGAAAACGACTATATCAAGTCACTTTGTGCAGGTCCCTGACACATCTACCAATTTTCATCGTCCTAGCAAGTCCAGAAGCACCGAACTCGCCAAAGCACTGACCCCCTAGCTCCCCCAAAGAACAGATCCAATCCAGTTACGTCAATCACGTATCTACGACATTTGCTTATTCTACCCACCATATTTCATCCCGATCTCTCCACTCTAAGCGTTTTCAAAGATTTCCAGTTTCCCGCTCCGACTCCCTCTATGTCTCCAGATCTGGTAGGGATTTAAAATAAGAGCTTTGAGACAGGAGTTCCTTCTAAATATCAAATTTCGTTAAGATCCAGTCACCCGTTCACAAGTTAAAGTCCAGAAGCACCGAACTCACCAAAGCAATGGAAATCCCCCTCAACTCCCCCCCCCCAAAAAAAGCGGATCCGGTCCAGTTATGTCAATCACGTATCTAAAACCTGTGCTTATTCTTCCCATCGAGTTTCATCCTGATCTCTCCACTCTAAGCGTTTTCTAAGATTTTTGTTTCCCCCCTTCAACCCCTTATGTCCCTGGATCCGATTCAAATTGAAAATGGAGCAGCTGAGATATAAGATCTTTCATTATATCAAGTTTCATTAGGATATGACCACCCATTTGTAAGATAAAGATACCTCAATTTTCACGTTTTCTAAGATTTCCGGTTTCCCCTCCAACTCCCCCCAATGTCACCGGATCTGGTCGAGATTTATAATAAGAGCTCTGAAGCACAAGATCCTTTTAAATATTAAATTTCATTAAGATCTGATCACCCGTTCATACGTTGCAAGTACCTCATTTTTTCTAATTTTTCCGAATTACCCCCCCCCCCCCCGTTCCCCCAAAGAGAGCCAATTTGGTCTGGTTATGTCAATCACATATCTAGAGCTTGTAGTTATTCTTCCCACCATGTACCATCACGATCTCTCCACTCTAAGCGTTTTCCGCTTTCCCCTTCCAACTTCCCCCATATAACCGGATCCAGTCAGGATTTAAAATAAGAGTTCTGAAATACGAGGTCCTTCTAAATATCAAATTTCATTAGGATTCAGTCACCTGTTTGTAAGTTAAAAATCCCTCATTCTTTCTAATTTTTCTGAATTACCAAATTACGCCCCCCCCCTAACTCCCCCAAAGAGAGCGGATCCGATCCAGTTATGTCAATCACGTATACAGGACTTGTGCGTATTCTTCCCACCAAGTTTCATCCCGATCTCTCCACTCTAAGCGTTTTCAAAGATTTCCAGTCCCCCACCCTCAATGACACTGGATCCGGTCGGGATTTAAAATGAGAGATCTGAGTTATGAGATCCTTCTAAATATCGAATTTCATTAAGATCCAATCATCCCTTTGTAAGTTAAAAATACCTCATTTTTTCTAGTTTTTCAGAATTAACCCTCTCCCCAACTCCCCCAAAGAGAGCAGATCTGTTCCAGTTCTGTCAGTCACATATCTAGGACTTGTGCTTATTTTTCCCACCAAACTTCACCCCAATCCCTCCACTCTAACCATTTTCCAAGATTTCAGGCTTACCCCCCCCCCCCCAAAAAAAATGTAACCAAATCCAATCAGGATTTCAAATAAGAGCTCTAAGACACAATATCCTTCTAAATATAAAATTTTATTAAGATCCGGTCACCCGTTTGTAAGGTAAAAATACCCTATTTTTTCTAATTTTGAATTAATTAATTATTTTGAATTGAATTAACCACCCCCACTCCCCCCCGGATGGTCTAATCGGAGAAACGATTATTTCTAATTTAATCTGGTCTGGTCCCTGAAATGTCTGACAAATTTCATTGTCGTAGCTTATCTGGAAACGCTCAAACTAGCAAAACCAGGACAGACAGACCAAGAGAATTTGTGATTGCTATATGTCACTTGCTAAATACCAAGTGCCATAAAACTACACTGACTATACTTTTGGGAAAAAGAATAGATTACACACTCAAACATGTTGAAAATGAAGTGTTCATTTTTAAACGAAAAAGATTAATGAAACTAACAAAAGGGAGGAAAGGAGAAGAAAATAAAGCTTGAGGCAGAGCCATAGAATAATTAAGTTTCCAGCAGATTTGCTATTTAGAAATAAGAGAAAACCAACTGTTTTAGGAAATAGGTGTGTTTAGACCAAAACAAACAAGAGCTAAGAGCTCATATAGCATTTGTGACGAGGTTGGAAGAGCCAAGAGCTCATATGGTATGAGCTCTAGCAAAATTCTAAGAATCAATAGATTGCTTTAAAAGGAAAATCAGAGGCTTAATGCCGGTCAGGATTTAAAATAAGAGCTCTGAGTCACAAAGTCCTACTAAATATTAAAATTCATTAAGATCCGATCACCCACTCATAAGTTAAATATACCTCAATTTTTCTAATTTTTCCTCTCCCTTCAGTCCCCCCCCCAGATCATGTGACAACACAAATATGGTAAAACTATTTTGCTGCAAATGTCATTATTGACTGGAAGAGCCACCGGGCCAAACAATGACTGCACCCACAACTGCATCCTTCAAGTCTAGACTTGACAAAGAATATTGTACATCCACATCTGAAATTTGGAATAACCCTGGCATCTCCCCACTATAAAATGGACATTAAACCACTCAAGAATGTCCAAAGACAAGTAACCAGACTCAAACCAGCTTTGCAAGACAAGTCATATGAGGATGATTTATGTCCCTAAAACCCTCCACCCCAGTCTATCAAAGGAAGAGAAGACATACACTTGCTACTTGTAAATTGCTTGAAAACAACCTCTCAAGTCAAGTTTTCTCCTCATCCCTTTCAAGCAAAACAAGAGGTTACACAAAGAAGCTACAAGTCCCCCATTGAAACTAGTTGATTGTAACTGGGCCAATGTAGAGTGCAGGCTAACCTAGGATGCCAAACCACAGTAATGTTACGCCACCAGTAAGATGTTCTACAGGAGACTCATCACCATCATAAGGTAATTTGTGGTAATGTATATATTTGCTATATCATACAGGGATAAGACATTCACTATAGCTCTTCTATCAACAAAATAAAATGCTTGCACATAATATATAAAACTGAGGACTATAGGAATTAGATAACTCAGGCACTTCTTAATTATTAACCTTAGAAGAAAAAGCTGGTCAAACCATCCTATACCCTTCCTAAACTGCACTATTGTTCTCTTCAAACTTTGTCTACATGATGTCACAGTCTAAAAAGTAAAATACTACTAAGTATTTTACAGCCTACAGAGATCAGGCAAATGCCTCAATAATTACCAATCTCACTTGTATCACCTTTCTTGTACAGTAGTTTTATTAGGGTTTTCTTAAAATTAGTAGGTACTTCCCCCTTTTCACAACTCATATTCAAAAGTTTCAGCAACTATTGCTAACCTTGTAGCCACCATAATTGAGAAACTCATTTTCCAAATCATCAGCAACTGGGTCCTTATTAATCTTTAATGCTTTTAGAATTGCTGCTAATTCTTCCTCACAAAACAAACCTTCCTTCATATACAAGGAATTACCAACTTTTTCATTTCCTCAATAGGTATTCCTAAAACTCTATCTTAGTTTAGTACATTCTCAAAATGCTCAGACTATGTCTGTGCCTATCGGCATTTTGATTTAACATTATTCCTCAATTTTCAATTTCTATTTCTCTGGTTTTAATATTGAAAATGCAATTCATACTAGGCCTATTTGAGGAGAAATTTAAGCAATATCAATGGATTCTTTTCTAAATTCAGGAAATGTATTTTGCAGATCTTTGAACCATAATAAATCAGGATCAAGCAAAGTTGTGAATCTGAAAATGCTTTATGAACTTTATAAAGCATTTTTATTAAATGCTTTATAAAAATGCTTAATGAGCATTCATGAAAACAGGAATGCTTTATGCTTCATAAAATGCTTTATGAAGTGGAATATCTATTTTGCAAGGTTTCACTTTTATAACACAAAGTTTTTAAAGGTCATCAACAGTCAGTAAGGAGGAGAGGAAATGGAGGGGCCTGCTTCTAGATAACTTCCTAGGATATACTTTAGTCTGCAGATGTTTCTGCAAAGTTGAAAGTTGAAAGTTTCATCTACCTAACCTAACATCTAACCCCTAAGATAGCAAAAAGGGGCTAATGTAGAATTTTAACCTCATTTCAGTTTACAGAGAACCAGTCTAAACAACAGCAATGTTAACAAAGGTAAATAACACATATCTAAATAAGAGAAAGGGGATCATCTTTGAGGGTCCATAGGGGGCTTAAAATTGAATTTGTGACAAAAACAATGGGAGAGAGCATAAATAAGGCATCAATTGGTATGTTTATCTTATTTGTAAGTGATTTATGTGAACTGTTACCATGCTTATAGTGGGGATAAAATTCTAGTTTAGCTACTTTTTGCTATCTTGCAAAGGCATTGAGTTAGGAAAAATGAAACTTTCAGTATTGAATCCAAAGCTAAAAACATACTCTAACAAGGTATAGCCAAGCTTCTCTTTTTACCTGCTTCTGATTTCTAAGTCTTCAAAATTTGTCTACTTGATAGGTCTATATCTATTAAACTTTTGAAAATAAAATATTTTAAATTAATTTTATGTTATCAGTTTCTTCTTCTCTAGTTCTAGTTCTGGAAATGCAACTCCAGTTATTTGAGTAGAGTTTTAAGCCTATGAATGTTTTTACACTAAATTTAGGAAATGTAGGCTATTTGTAGATCTTTGAAACCTCATAAATTGGGATTAAGCCAAGTTATGAAGCTGAAAACAGTTTTCTTCTACTTTCTTCAAGCAGAAGTACTATTTTGCAAGATTTCACTTTTAAAACACAGATGTTTAAAAGGCCATCAAAGGTCAGTGCCCTCCAGACAGAGAATGAGCAGATATAAGTTCTTCAAAATACCTTCACAGGACATACTTTATTCTGTAGACCCATCCTTGAGTTTCACTTTCATAGCTTAACCCTTTTCTGAGAAAGAAAAAAGCAGCAAAACTAAAATTTTAAAATAGCCTAGGGGTAAAATTACAGTTTTACTAACCTTTTGCAATCTTGGAAAGAGGTTAGGTCAGGGAAATGAAACTTTGAGGGATGGGTCTACAGACTAAATAATGTCCTGAAAAGGTACTTTGAAGAAACTACCTCTACTCATTCTCTCTGGAGGGCCCTGACCTCTGATGACCTTTAAAATACTTTTGTTATAAAAGTGAAACATTGAAAATTGAGCTTCTGCTTAAATGAAGTAGGCTACAACAAAACTGTTTTCAGCTTCACAACTTTGCTCAATCCTGATTTATGAGGCTTCAAAAATCCACAAATAGGCTACATTTCCTAAATTTTGAAAATACCATCAATATGGCTCACAATACTATGGTTAAAAATGATAGGCTACTCAAATAACAGGAATTGCATTTTCAGAACTAAAACCAGAGAAAAAGAAAACTGATAGCCTAACTGAAAGTTATGTATAATGTTGTTTTGTCAAAACTTCAATAGGTATGGCCTTGACCTATCAAGTAGGCAAATTAGTAAGACATAGAAATCAGAAGAGGATAAACATGGAAGTTTGGCAATAGGCTAGCTTGCCTTTCTAGAGTATGTTTATGGCCCTAGATTCATTCTTGGGTAAATTTGTATCAAACAGTGTAACTGGCTATCATATAAAGTGAATATACCACTTGATGCCTTTTTTATGCTCTTTGCAAATATAATAATTGCTTCTATCAGAAATTCAGATCTAAGCACTTTTTGGCCTCTTAAAAATGGTAAAGTTTCATTTTTCCTAACCCCTTTTCAAGATAACAAACAGTACATATACTAGAAATTTACCAATCAAAAATCTAATGGGAGCCTAAAATAGCCTACCTATTTGAACATTTCCTTTTAAGAGACCAACTAGCCTACTTAGAAAAATTCCAATACCAAATGCAGAACAAGAGCTAAGAGTTCATATGGCACTTGTGACAAGGCAAGAAGAGCTAAGAGCCAAGAGATCATATGGTATGAGCTCTAGCGAAATTCTATGAATCAATAGATTGATTTAAAAGGAAAATCAGAGGCTTAGGGTGCGTTTGTTTACTTGTCCGATTACTAATCTGATTAATCCAAGCGTTTTTTCAGACACATATGACCTCAGAGGTTAGTCGGATTATCCCCACCAACGCTCAGGATTACTTGTCGGTGGGCTGGCACTTTATAACCCCCAAATAAAAAGATTATTTGAGGATTGTGACGTCAATGCTATATATTTTTTTAAATGGATAAACATGTGAAATCGTTAAGTCTAGAGAAAAGACAAGGAAACTGTAAATAATAGAAATAATCTTAGCTTTTCAGTGACCTGTAAGTAATATTATGCATATTCCTTAGTATCTAAAGGGTTTTTGGTGTTCTAGGCCTGTCTTGCATAGGCTAAGCTTCATAAGGAGTCAGAAGAAAAGTCTTTTTGTTATTAAAAAGGTTGATTCTTAGGGAGGCAGCTATCACATTGGTGAGTTAGTCAAATGTTATTATATCAAACAGGCCTAGTTTCTAAACCATTCTATAACTATTAGTTGGAAAAAATTTAGAATGATTAGGCCAATACCTATAGCCTTTTATATAGTCTATATTTGTTGAGATTGCTATTTAAACTGGATTTTTAAGATACAGTAGGGGTAAAATTTTACTTTAGCTACTTTTGGCTATCTTTGAAAGAGGTTAGGCTAGGAAAATGAAACTTTCAGGGATGTGTCTACAGGCTAAAGTATGTCACAGGAAGGTATTTTGAAGTACCTACTTCTACTTCTTTTCCCTCTAAAGGGTCCTGAAATTTTTGGGTGCCTTAATTTTTGGTTATCAGTTTCTTTTTCTCTGGCCTTAGTTCTTAATTATTCTGGCCTTAGACAACTCCTGTTGATTGAGCAGAACTTTAAGCCGTAACACTGTTTTTTTCTAATTCTAGAAATAATCTTTTATGCCACCTCATTATAGGTTAAATATATGGCTTATATTATTTATTCTCCATGAATTTTTGTTTTATTTGATTTCATTGATGTCAGTTGCTTTCTGTTATAAATACATTTATTTTTTACATCAAGCTTCTTGTTTTGTGAAAAAATTTGAACTGTTTTCTTTTTATATATTGTATAAAATGTAAAGGAATACCTGGCCCTTCATTTCACAGATTCAACTGAAAGTATTTGAGGCATCTTACATCAAAATTCATTTGACACATTTTAATGTTGTGTTTTTTTTTTTTTTTTAGATGACATAGGACACCATTAAAGTTTTGCATTTGCTTTGCTAAAAATTGTCTTAAAAAGTGCCAAGTTTAGAGAGTTATGATAATATTTTTCTTGCTGATGAGTATAATTTTTTTTTAAATTCCTTCTGTTTAAAGAATTTTAGACAGATTCTGAGCCAACCATGGGTATATTGTTGTCACAAATGATTCTTCTCAAATGGGCTTGTGGAAAACAAGTAGAACATATAATTTCTCTTTTTTTATTATTTCAAAACCAGAATATCACAAAACTAAGCATTAATATTGCTGATTGTACCTTAAGTAAATACAATCCCTGATGGAGTTTTGTTGATACCTGTTTAAAAATTTATTTGTCTTAATGAAATACATATTGTTTGTGGGACAGCAATGAGCAACTATGACTTGAGTTTTTTTTTTTTTTAATATTTTCTTTTTTCCAAATAATTTTTGTTCTCTGGTGACATTTGTGTTCCTTCCTAAGGGGCTGGCACTCTAGGTTGAAAATCCTTTATCCAAAGGGCACAGGTTTAATTTCTGGCATTAACAGTTTATTTGGTTTGGGACAAAGGTCAGTGATGTAACTCTGTAAGTTCAGCCAGAATTGGCCCAAACTTAACAGGTTACCTAGAGAAATCTGGGGTCAGTAAGCAGGAAGGACATGCAAAAGCATAGGATGACTGGCCCCTAGCTTCCTATTGCACTTCCTGTCTAAAGGATTACCTGGTCCTTTACTAGGCTTCTGACTTAGCCATAGGAGCTTTCTTTTAAACCTATTAAATATAAGTACAAAGGAAGAAATGTCAGTAAGGTGGTCCTTCCTTTTCAATGAGTTTTTGATGTACAGACAACAGTGTAGGTCATAAGAATTGGCTGGTGAATGTTTTGCAAGGTTTAAAAATTTAGGGCAATTGCTCAGGTTGGCAATTGAGCACAAAAGTAAAATTTTGTGAATGGTTTTTCTTTGTGAATGTTATATTTATGTCATGTCCAGAATTTTAAATATGGATTTTCGTCGCCCGAACTAGCAGTGACGTAGTTGGTCTCAGACGAATCAGATGCAGCACTTGATGGAGAGACAGAGCTCAAAACCGAAGCCGCAGAAACAAAGGTTGAACTTATAGAAGTCTTTCTGGCTAGGCTTGATGCATTATTTACACTATTTACAAGGGATATGAGTAAGTCTAGTGAACCATCGAGCGAGGGGGGGGGGAAGGACTCCCTCTCCCCGGGGGATCACGTTTTTTGACACGATGGCGCCATCACGGATGACAAGGTTTTTTTCACTGGCTGCTGCACGCCTCTTTATCTCTTCAATTAGTTCTTTCCTTCTCTGGCGGTCTTCATTGGATGCATCAGCAAAGAATGAGATACTCCCCCTCCTCTCTCTTGAGGCTTTCAATATATTCATTTTTATTTTGTAGTCATTTATAGAAAAAAGGATTGCGTTGGGTCTATCTATGGTATTTGCATTCTTACCATTAGGTAGACGTTTCAAGTTAGTAATAGCCCCGACATTAATTGAGTATTCATCTTTTAAGTAAGTTGAGATGAACTGAGCATCGTTGGTTTGCAGAAGAACGCCATAGGCAATCAGATTAAGTCGTCTTCTGTTTCTGTCTTGCTCTTGTCTCACTATTTTGCGGACGTCTGTTTCGATACGGGTAGTTATAGAGTTTTCCACAAGTTTCGGCACATCATCTATGGAAACCTTTGATTGTATAGCCGTCTCAAGCGTTTCCACCTGAGCCCTCACAGTGTCCAAAGAAGTCTGCATATCAGATCTGAAACCAGCAAACATGTCACGCATTTCACTACAATGGGATTCGAGAGTGCTTTTCACTATATTTGGAACATCAGGCTTACTGGAACCTGTTTTACATAATGGGCATGTCCAAATACTTCCAAGTCTTTCATTCATTTTGCAGAAAATGTTGTATTTGGCTGTACTCATTCCTAGACATGTTGCACAGAGCCATTTATGACATTCATCACACTGAATGGCTGGCGAGGACTCACTCAGAACACAACCAGAGACAGCACACTTATCGACTCCTTTTTCGGGTGTTGCGGGTTTTAGGCGTTTTGAGCTATTGGACGCCATAATTTCAGAATGAGTGGCAACGCTGGGCGGAAAAATTCAACACTGATAGCGCTTTATGAAGAACCGGAAGATGTGCAATTCCCTGGAGAATTGAACTGTAATGAGAAAACACTAATTCAATTTTATAAATCATATATAAGACCCCATATTGATTATGGCCTCATAGTGTATGGTGCTTGTGCTAAGACCCACATGCAAAAAATCGAAACGACACAAAATGATATAATTCGTCTTATATTTGGTCTTAGGAAACCAACAAAAACTAAGTTTCTGCTTACTGAGAGTGGACTATCACCAATAAATGAAAGAAGAAGATCTCTACTAATTAAGTACCTTACAAAAATTGAAGCCAATGATTCTCATACCCTGCATAACTGGTTAAGAAATCCATCTATGTTTAGAGGCGTTGCAAATGAATATGCAAATATCCAGAAGAAGTTCCCAGTGCCAGTAAAATCTATTGCACCCACATTCCCCCAAACCCCCCCTTGGAGTTGGTCAACCCCCATAATAAAGACTGACTTCTCAAAGTGGACCAAAGAACTTACCCCCATTTCTTTTATTCAGAAAAAATTTGCCGAAATAAATAATGTTGCTTATAAAAACTATTTCCAAATTTTTGTAGATGGGTCCAAAATGAATGAGAAAGTGGCAAGCGGAGCTTTCTTCCCAACCCATAATATCGCTTTAGGAGAGAGATTACAAGATAATTCATCTGTAATGTCTGCCGAGCTAAACGCCATAATCATGGCACTAGATTTCCTCATGGTTAATGAATATATGAAAGTTAATATTAATAATATTATAATATATTCTGATTCTTTGTCAAGCCTAGAGCTTCTTTCGTCAGCTTCTCAAAATAAGATGGATATTGACACATTTCTTTGTCTTAGGATTATTGATATTTTTGCTTCAAAAGGTATTTTAACTCATATACAGTATATTCCAAGCCACTCAGGTATAATAGGTAACCATAAGGCAGATGAAATAGCCAAAAATGCTTTAAATATTGACCAGCCAAGTGGGAGACCAATCCCCATTAGAGATATTTACCGCTGGAGATTTACAGAGGTACTGATAATTAATAAGAATCCTACCCCATCACCTTTCCCAAGTAAGCACCTTTCCAAGATTTATCATAGGATTCGGTCAGGTTCAAATGGGCTAAATTTTCAGGCATTTTCATATCAGATTCCTAATTCAAGTGGCGAAGTTCCCTCGTCCCCCCTTTGCAGGTCATGTAATCTTAAGAATGAAACAATAGATGACTGCCTATTTGAATGTAATATGCTGACGTCTGCACAGTATACCCTGCGACGTAAAATGGTAGAATGCTTCAAACACCACAAAATTCCACTAACAGCCAAGAGTCTTGCTGACCATACTCTCCCGCAGAGCACAGAGATCAATATATACTCTCTTATAATTCAACTGCTGGTATCAAAAGATATACTTCAAGAAATCTGAGCAGATACAAATCATACAAGACAAACCAGCTCCATAGCTCTGTCGATCTCACAGAGTGAGCCAAAAGGAAAAGGGCTAAATAGTATCAACTGAAAAGCCCGTCTGCTGAATAAGAAGAAGAAGAACCATAAGTCAAATGAAATAGCAAAAAATGCTTTGAATATTGACCAGCCAAGTGGGAGACCAATCCCCATTAGAGATATTTACCGCTGGAGACTTACAGAGGTACTGATAAATAATAAGAATCCTACCCTATCACCTTTCCCAAGTAAGCACCTTTCCAAGATTTATCATAGAATTCGGTCAGGTTCAAATGGGCTAAATTTTCAGGCATTTTCTTATCAGATCCCTAATTCAAGTGGCGAAGTTTCCTCGTCCCCCCTTTGCAGGTCATGTAATCTTAAGAATGAAACAATAGATCACTGCCTATTTGAATGTAATATGCTGACGTCTGCACAGTATACCCTGCGATGTAAAATGTTAGAATGCTTCAAACACCACAAAATTCCACTAACAGCCAAGAGTCTTGCTGACCATACTCTCTCGCAGAGCACAGAGATCAATATATACTCTCTTATAATTCAACTGCTGGTATCAAAAGATATACTTCAAGAAATCTGAGCAGATACAAATCATATAAGACAAACCAGCTCCATAGCTCTGTCGATTTCACAGAGTGAGCCAAAAGGAAAAGGGCTAAATAGTATTGACTGAAAAGCCCGTCTGCTGAATAAGAAGAAGAAGGAAATTAAAATGAATTGCCCAAAAGTCTAAGAGGGTGTTCCAGCTGAAAAATCAAGTAACTTTAAAGTAACTAGAGAAGTTACTTAAATTTTACATTCACCAGGAACGGCTTTTGTAGTAACTAAGGTCTTATTCAGATAGAAAAAAATATTACGACCAAGATTTGATAAAAATTTGCTTTAGACTCATTTATTCTGAACTTAGAATAACTTCCTGCGCATAAGTCCTTGTAAATATTTTAGCTAAAGCCACTGACTAGTAGAGGAAAGTCTTAGAATATTTTGGAACTGACATTGAACTCAAAAATTTTGATATACTCTAGGGGTAGGCCTATATGAACAGGATATTCTAGTTGCATGTATAAACTTGTTTGGCCTGGGTATAGTTTGAACAACCTAACCCCTTGCCAAGATTGCAAAAAGTAGCTAAACTAGAATTTTACCAGAATTAGTCTTTTCTGCATTGTTTCCTGATGGGTTAAGCTAGCCTATCCTATATTTTAGATTTGACCTACTGTGTAAAATTGACCTACTTTGTTCCCTAAAAGAAAAGCAGAATGTTGCATAAATAACTTAATGCTAAATTCATAATGGAAAAGTATTATATTTTGCAATAAATTTGTGGACATTAACCTAGATTTGATTTAAATATCTTGTTTCTATATTAATTGTTTCATATTAATGTTGTATAAATAACTTAATGCTAAATTTATAATGGGAAAGTATTAATTTTGCAATAAATTTGTGGTCATTAACCTAGATTTGATGTAAATATCCTGTTTCTATATTAATTTCAGTGCATTAGTGTCTGAGATAGCATATAGTAGAGTTGATTATTGAAACTCTTTAGAGTAGGATTATCACCTTCTGACATTCAATTGAAATATTAAGGTTAGAATTTTAGACAAGGCTAGTTAAGATTTCTAAGTGATGGCCTTTTCACTAAGCTATCTTGAAAAGTAATTAAGCTTGCTAAATGATTTTTTAGTAGTGGATCTAGGGTCCAACAGTAGCATCAAATGAAAAGGAATTCCCCTAGATTTGGCAAAATGCTTTGGGAATTTTCATTGAAATATATATATTTTGGTACATCCATCAAGGAACCCCCCCCAAATTTTCAAAATATATTCCCTTCTGCCTTCTATCCACAGTTTCGTGAATTAGCACAGCCAAAAGACTTTGCTCGTGTCCTGGATTTTGTTTTATTTATACTTGACTGATTTCAGCTTATTCATAGAAAATTGTAAGGGTTTCATGTCTGCATTTTTATAGAATTTGTGTTTTTTATTTGTTTACAGAATTTTATAGTATTTGCTTCTGAGTAGATTAAACTTGTATCAGATCACAACTTTTCACAACAATTTTAGATTTTACAATTTTACAGTTTTTTTCAAATCTTCATATGATGAGCTCTGTCAGTGGTACATCAGATGTGGCACAACGTTATTTAGTTCTACAGTTGCTTATTGATGAAATAATGGATACTGATGTAGAATCAGATGAAGATGAAGAATTGATGGTGGTAAGTTGTAATATAATATTCAATTTAACCTTGCAAGTTCTACTTTTTCTAGACACAATCTTGTATATTCAGGTATGAACAAAGTTCCAAAGTTGCCAATAGCACAATTAAACAGAATTCCAAAAGCTGCTGACACTTTAGCAGCAACTGCCAAATAGCATTACTACTTAGCTACCCCATTCTTTCTATTGTGGGGTATATTATAAATGAATGTTGGAGTGGAGATAAGTATTATGTTGACCAACCATTTGTAATTTCTTTATATTACATAGAAATAGTTTTTTAGGACTTAGAAAAAAAAATTGATTTTATTTTAAAATACAGTATTTTGTTTTGCTACAAAGTCATTTATTGTTGTAACCTGCGATTATGATGTTATTTATCATCTTGTATACAATCATTGTGAGTCTTTATTTTGATGTGTATATTTGAAGAAAAAATTTACCATACATATAGACCAACTAACCCAATAGGAACATTTTGACTAAGTACCTGACAGCCTGTACAACCAACAGGTCTCTTTTTGCTTCCTGGATTTTGGCTATGGTCTGTTTTACACTTTCTATTTAGCTCATTTTATTTTGCTGGTTAAATAGCAGAAATATTCTTTATTTTACTATGGGCTATTTTATGGTTTTCATGTAGTTATTTTCTTTTTTGCCAAGAAAGAATGTTGGTTAAATAGCAAAAATATTCATATAGACTACATCACCTGTCACTGTCTTTGTAGAATAAACTTCTAATTTCTTGGAATTAATTCTTTCAGGTTAGGCATTAATAAATTTACTCATAGATAATATTGGCCTGCAAAATTAAAGTTTCGAAAATTCCATAAAGTATTTTGCCCAGTTTCATGCTATTTGATATGTTAATTCCAAAAACTGTCCCCATTTTTCCCATGTCAGGATTTTCTTGAAAAATACATATTATTAATTTTAGCAAAAACTCATTTGGAAAAGAAACATGTTGCGCAATTTCTTATGTACTATCTGGTAACATTCGTTTTGCCCAAAGCCAATAATTTGTAATTTCTTTATATTACATAGAAATAGTTTTTTAGGTCTGAAAAAATTTTCTCATTTTATTTAAATGGCCCTTGTGTTTCAAGAGTTGCTCTTAAAGAATTGGGACAAAAGGTCAAACTGTAGCATAAAGAGCAGAGTATTGTGGAGGGGAAATCAAATCATATAACTTTTCCTAGCTAGAATTTCCTCTTTGTGGAGAATTTCTCCTGCAGAAAATTCTCCCCTCATATATTTTTTTTCCTCAGAAATACATTGATAAGCATCTTATCATTTTGGTTATGGATGCAGTTGTTGGCTTGTTGCAAAATTACAAATTTCTGATGGAACATAAACATCAACTTGTTTTTCTGAATTTACAACAAATTAGCACAAACATAAATACTTAATTTGGTGGTGTCCATTGTAATACTAAGTAACTTGCAATGATAACATCTTTGGTTTATTATACTTTACATCTAAAGACTCTGTTTCCAAGATTTGTCAGGGGCTAGTAGCTACAGTAAATTCGTCTAAATAGATTATTGGATGTGATCAAAAATTGTCCAAAAATTAGTTATCTAATATGAATCAATGTCTTTCTGTTGTAGAATTTTAGTATTTGTAGGAAGAAATAAAACAAAGCTCTTTAGAAATTATTTTGTCACATATATTGAATTATAGGGGTTAGCTGATGATGTGAATCTTTGATTTCATGTAAATTGTGTGGCCAGTAACTGTTGGGAGATGAATCAGGGTCATTAATGTTTTGCCTCAATTATAAACCACTTATAGTTTTCTTTAAGTAATATTTTGCTTAGTTTGTACATGATTTTTGTTTTCTAGGCATGTGCTACTGCTGGAGAAGCCAATGAAAAGATTTATCTATCAAAAATAAAAGGCTTTTATGAAGTAACAATCCCTGTTATGAGTGACAAAGAATTTAAGTCTCACTTCCGACTAGAGAGGGGAACAGCTGAAGCTCAGCTGCAGAAAATTAGCTCCAAACTGATGATTAAACAGGCCAATAGTGAGCCAGAAATTTGCCCCAGTAAGCAACTTTTAATTGCTTTATGGGTATGGTCAACCCCTGACAGCTATAGATCAGTCTCTCAGAGGTTTAATGTTTCAAAATCTTCTGTTGCTAGAATTTTGAGAAGAATGGCAGATGTTCTTGTTGAAATGGCATCTTCTTTCATAAAATGGCCAGAAGGACAGCATGCTCAGAATGTAAGGGAACATTTTAACAAGATGTCAGAGTTTCCAGGGGTTATTGGCTGTATTGATGGAACTCATATTCCAATACCAGCTCCTACTGAGCATAGTGATTCATATGTGAACAGAAAAGGGTACCATTCAGTTCAAATGCAAGCAGTTTGCCAACATAATTTAAAGTTTACAAATTGCTATGTTGGTCAAGTTGGCTCAGTACATGATGCTCGTGTATATAGACTTTCATACCTGGGGCAAGATATAGAAAATAATTTAACAAACTTTCCACCAGACTGTCATATTATAGGAGACAGTGCTTATCCATTGAGCCCATATCTATTAACTCCCTATCGAGAGACAGGAAATTTAACTAGATACCAGCAGAACTATAACTTCAGACACTCATCTACAAGAATGACAATTGAGAGGGCATTTGGCCATATGAAAGGTCGTTTCCGTCGCTTACAGTTTTTCCCTTCCCCAGATATTGCATTTATATGTAAGTCAGTGATTTCATGTTGTGTATTACATAACATTTGTGTGGATAACAGTGATTTGATTCCTGTTGATGCTGAAAATTACAGGGATCCAAGTTTGACTAATACTGACTTTGATGTGAGAATAGTAGAAAACCAACAGAGAGATGGAAAAAGTAAACGTGACCAAATTGCTGCAAATCTTAGGCTTTCATTCCAAGTTACTGCAACATAAGTATTTATTCCTCTTACGATTTGTTTTCCATGTTTACAAAATAAAAAGTTTTCAATTATACCTTTGGAACCAGATAGGTCAAAATAGGTACTTCAAGTATGTCATTTCAAAAAAAATTTTTTTATATCATTCTAAAGATGAGACAAAAACAAGGAAAAGGAACAAGACAGATGAATAAAGGAACATATACCATTTAAGCCCATTAAATGTAAGATAGAAAAGAACAAAACTTCAATTGTACATCCGTTCTTTAAACAGACAGGAGGACAAATTCTATCTCGCTTTTGAGACCAGGTATAAAACTAATTTTTCTGGGAATTAAAACAATACATCCCTGGCTTATCTGTTGACACTGCCAGTGAAGGGAATAAAAACATTTGTTCTATTCTGTCTATTTGTTCAAACAGGGCCTGGATAGTAATTTAGATGTTTTTTTGGCTGCCCTTGCAAGCTTTTACTACATAGTAAAATGTTATTTAAAAACAAATTTAAAGGAATTTTTAAAAAGAGTCTAACACCCATTGAACATGACTTCAGCAAAACTTTAGTCCTTTTTGAGGAGTTTCAGGCTCTTTAAGAATTCTGCAAATTATTTTCATACTAACATCTAACTATAAAGAATAAGGAAAACAAAATTTATGCTGTGAACTATCCAAGACTACAAATTTACCCTAAAAACAAGCCTATAATGAGTTGTTGTGGTCCCCATGAATGATACAAAATGGAACTAGTCCCTATATTGGAAAGGAGCATGCAAAAGGCATCAAGTGCTGTGGTATTTTTTCCTGGCTGAATTGTATGGAAAAGAAGGCCTATAAATAAAATACTCCAGATGATTGTTAAGATTATTGTTTCTTTTTCTGGAAGAACAATGATTCATTGGAAAATTGCTCCAGGTCACAACCACACAAATATGAAAAAAAAAACATAGAATATATACTCTGTTTCTAATTTACTTTCTTATAAATAATACACTTAACTAATTCCTATCCTGTGATTGTTTACTGTTCCCTGTTCAAATAATATTAAAAAGTTTATTATATTTAAGTTCATTTATTTTTTACATTGATGAAGAAAAAACTAAAATAAATTAAAATTTTTCAATTAGCTTTTGAAGCAATTCCAGAGCAGCACTCTTTTTTTCCAAAGCTAAATCCTGCCGTAAAATCCGTTCCTTGTGACGCTTATTTGCATCTTCGTTCATTTGTAAGATTGCCTCTGCCACAGTAGGCTTTGAGGCTATTTTATTTTGTGGTAGAGAGCATTCGCTGTTAACTCTCCTCCTCTTATTATGCCTGAACGCTTGTTGAGAAGAGCATGGACTTTCTGTGTCAACAGGTGATTCAACAGAAAATTCACCAGGGGCAGGCGAGGGAACATTCTCTTCAGATGCTGTCACAGTGTCTTTTAAAACTACCCTTCCTGCCCCATCAACAACAGCAACTGGCTGTATTTCTGGTCTGTCTCCAACAAAGTCCTGCATTATTTTGTAGTATTCCCACTTTACATTCCCCTCACCGCTTGTCCCAGCTTTGTCTTTTTGAATTTTATATTGATTTTTTAAATTGTCATATTTATTCTTGCACTGTAGAGCTGTGAATGGATGCCCATTTTCATGCATTGTTCCCATCACCCCTTGCCAAAACTTGATATTGCTTGTAATTTTCTCCTCCTTCTCCCTTTCTTGACAGATTCCTATCAAGGCAATGGTACTGTGATGGTCCCATTTGAGCTTTGTCTTAGTTGTTGAAAACTCTAATGTCTCTTTCCCTAAAAAAAAAATAAAAAAATTATAAAGCAAGTTGATTATTGGTAGTCAGATGTAGTCTGTATATATATATAAAGCAGCTGTTACATACTATTGCATTGGGATGGATTATCCAATACATCCAATAACATGGCTGGTGGTTTGGAAAGAGTGACAGGTCTTGTAACAGAGATTTAGAAGTACAAATTGCTAGCCTTGTTAAGGATTGGACAGAAAGACAAAGTCTTTGGTTTCCAAAAACGAAATAACAACAATTTCCATTTTGCTTAATCTGAACTGTGTAGCATTCCACTATGCTTGGGCTTAATTCCCTGCTGTGCCTATACCATGCTTTGCTTACATAATGCTTGTACTGTTCTTATATGTCGCTTTATTTTACAGGTAGCCTGGGGCAATAAACATTATTCATCATAAATATTGCAAACTGTACAGCAGTTCTTTAAGTACAAAATTTAAAAACTAGTCAGGAGATTTGCCAAAGATTAACACCAATTTTTGAAACATACATTTACCTAAAAGATCTAAACAGTTAAGAATAGTTATGTTTTTCCTGCTACCTATAGCAAAATAAATTTTAAAATCATAAGTATGGATAATATTCCCTTGGAAAGTTTGAAATAAGCATGTATGCCACAAATTCATTTATAGACTTAAGAGATCATCTCCATTTAGCATTTTAAATAGCAACAAATACCACACTGCCTATCCATCACAAACTCCAAAAACAAGAAGAACAACAGTGTTTCCCACAGTCTTGAGAAATTCCCTTTTGTTCTTCTTGTTTTTGGTGTTGGTGATTTAGCATTTTCTACTTTATTGATTATGAAATCCGTCATAATTTTACTGTGTGATGTTATTGACAATGGCAATTCTAATTATGTACTTTTCATTTATATTGAACATCCATTTTCAAGAAAATTTTGTAGGTGGTTCAGAATTCATATAAATTTATATTGAAAATAAAATTTTACCATTAAGATTAATCTGAAGAATAATTGCCATTCTTGAATTAGATTCCTATGGGATGTGGTTTGCTTTTTACTTATTTGCAACTATTGTTGTAACGATGTCTGACTTGTCAAATGGCTTTATTCCTCAACAGTACAAAATTTAAAATACCTAAATACTGACTAGAAGTTTATTGTGTAACAACTCTGAATTTGAATCCTTAATATTCTGATATTTCTGTAGAACACACCTAAAAAATATGGCATGAGGGATATACATATGCACCTTTTATACATAGTAGAACCATCTTCTATTGATTGCACCAGTTAATCCTTCCTATATTTTCTTTAATTCCAGAACAATTTATTTTTGAACTATTAAAGTAATTACTCAGGTTAAGGATAGATTTACTGAATGATTATCAACTTTTTCCTTATGGGTTGTTGGTATTCTCCAACCCTTTATTAGAAACAGTTTAATAATTTCCAAAGTCTAGCGAAAGGATCCAGGATTGGTGTAATACCTGAGCTAGGAGATGCTGTCATACCAACATTGACTTCTTCAGTCTGTTCTTCAGATGAAGTATTATATGCACTTGAAAAAGGAAGAAGCCAAATGTCATAATTTAAATCTAGCAATTTTTCAATCTTCCAACGTTCCAGTCCACCTGAAAAAAAAGAAAAATTTAAAGGAGTAAATAAACCACCATGTATGCTTTGGAAACGTTTCCCAGTGTTACTATCAATTAGTTGATGCATCTGTTATTGAACCTAAATAATGTCTGGTCATAATTTGTCTGCAAATCCTTGGTGTGAGCTACTTTTTCATTTTCTCAGGGCATTATCAATCTCAATTTTACAAAGAGAACACAAGGGCTAAAATTGTATTAAAGACCCAGGAAGAGGGAATCCAAAAGGAACACTTGACAAGTTCCATCT
Organism: Artemia franciscana; assembly: GCF_032884065.1. Classification (NCBI taxonomy): domain Eukaryota; kingdom Metazoa; phylum Arthropoda; class Branchiopoda; order Anostraca; family Artemiidae; genus Artemia; species Artemia franciscana. The sequence continues at coordinate 22,002,370 of NC_088881.1, forward strand.
TTTCTAGTCTAGGAAAACAAAATATTGTGTGAGTATAAAGAGCAACAAACATATACTGAAGTAATGAAATTAGTGAAGACTGACATAACTTGCAAAAATTCAATTTGAACTTTGACTTTTGTAGTTGAGAGTAAAATAATAATAACTCTGTTAAAACAAAAGAAAAATATATCTAGTTGCCTTTATGATGATTCAAATGCTACCTTATAACTTTGGTCTTTAAAAATTAGAAGCAGTACCAAATTACAAAGATACTGAAATTGAAATGCTGAACTATTTTTTTTAAGTATTATTTAAATGGTAAATTTGAAGTTCATGAAAGGCCTAGGCCTATTCATAAAGGCCTATTCAATAAGATCCTGGCCTACTATCTGCCTTCTTGATGAAATTTTCACCAAAAATTTGTCATCATAAATTCAAATTTTTTTTCTGTGTTTTAACAAGCAATTGAAAAGGAAAAAAATTAATATATACAATTTATAGAATACATATCAAACAATAAAAGTTGCATTTTATGAACCAGAAGACAAAAACTTTTGGTTAATATAAAAATGAAATTAAAACAATGAAAGGATGAATCAATATAAGATAATTGGTATTGCCAAAAATAGGTCCTTCTACATAAGTCAATAAACTAAAATTCTAAGCAATTGATCATAGATTATTGTAATAATAACCATAATGATACATAGCTTAGATTTTTAGATATGCATTGATGTATACAACTTTTCTCAATTCCTATTTGGTAGCAATACACAAGGGTTTGAGTTTTCCAAAAATAGGTCCTTCTAGGTAACTCAATAAATTAAAAATTCTAAGCATTTGGTCATAGATAATTTTAATAATAACTATATTGATGCATAGCTTAGATTTTTAAATATGCATCGATGTATACAGTTCTTCCCAATTGGTAGCAATACATAAGGGTTTGAGTTTTACATATTTTGCTCAATTGCATACTGGTATTGACCCTACTTTCTAATATAGCAAGAAGCTCCTCCCCTAGAACTTAGACCCTACTTTCTAATATAGCAAGAAGCTCCTCCCCTAGAACTTAATTGCTTCATTTGATTACTTAAAAAAACGACTTTTTTGCATACTGACCAATGGTCAGCATTGCAAAGCAAGTTATTGCCTGATTCAATGCCTTCAACTAGTAGTGTAATATATGGCTGGAGCTTAATCATTTGATGCTTCCTAAGTTGTTCCTCTAAATTTCTCCAGATAGACTACCCATCATAGCTAAGTATACTCTGGTTGAGCTTATAGTCATACCATTGATGCTATTCCCAACCAAACTAAAAAACAATGTGAGTGCAGTAATAAGATTCCTGCCTTCTTGGTGAAATTTTCACTGAAAAATTTGTCATCATAAATTCAAAACTGGTTCTCTGTTTTGACAAGCAATTGAAAAAAAAAAATGGTGAATAGATGTGATCTATAGAATAAATATCAAATAATAAAAGTTGTATTGTATAAATCAGAAGACAAACAACTTTTGGTTAATATGTGAATAAAACCAAAATACTGAAAGAATATATAGGTTACATCAAAATAAGATAAATGGCATTTCCAAAAATAGGTCCTTCTAGGTAAGTCAACAAACTAAGAGTTCATTGTATACTTGTATATATTCACTGTATGCTTGTGTACTATTCAGAACACACTCAATAAGTGAAGTTAGGTACTTTAGTGAAACAAACTATGATGCAAATATCTAGTTTTAAAGCCAAAAAAGAACTCAATTTGGTTTGCAATGCATATTGATAGAAGATAGTGTCTGAACATGTATATCCTGGCATCATTTACAATCAAACTTAGTAGAGTATATGTGGTGGGTGGCAGTAAAGGCAGAAGGAAGACCTCTTTTTAACACAATTCTTAACAACATTTCTGCATTCTGGGTATATAATTCTAAGTTGTAATTTTACAATTTTCCTAATAAAGTATTACATTTGCATCATATTTTATTTTATTTCATTAGCTTTATCAAAAGTTTGGGCTATATATTTGCACATTAGGGGAAGGGGGTGCATTATATCAAATACCTAACCACCTCTATATATAAAATATTTAATTTAAATGTAACTGCATTATAGTTTGTTTCACAAAATAACCTAACTTTACTTATTGAGTTTGTTCTGAATGACACACAAGTACTTAATAACCATATTGATGCATTGCTTAGATTTTTTGTTATGCATTGATGTATACAATTCTTCTCAATTCCTATTTTGATAGTAATACATGAGGGTTTGAGTTTTACATTATTTTGCGTAATTGCATACTAGTTTTGACCCTATTTTCTAATGTAGCAAGAAGTTCCCCCACTATAACTTAATTGTTTCACTTACTTAGGCCTATTTAAAAGAACAAATTGTATGCTGACCAATGGTCAGCATTGCATAGCAAGTGATATCCTGATTCAATGTCTTTAGCTGGGAGTGCAATATATGGCTGGGGCTAAAACCACTTGATTCTTCTTAAGTTTTTCTTCTAAATTTCTCCAGGAAGGCTACTCATTATAGCTAGGTGTAATTTGGCTAAGCTTACAGTCACACCATTGACCCTTGTCCCACCCAAAATAACAGCAACACCAGGCCTTAAACTCCTAAGCTCAGGCTTCTAAGCCTGGAGTAGCCTACTAAAAACTTTGCTAGGAGGGCTCAAATGTATCTATAAATTAATATTAAAAAGTTGTTATAGACTACCAATAAACTGCAAAGTTTTTTGAAGCACTTCAATGAATTACAGGATTAAATCAAGGCTAGCTTAAGTAATTATCATTGAATGTTTTAAATCAGCTTCCAAAGTAACACAGTGTTTCTTTCTGTCAAGTGGGATTGAACTAAGCTTTCTTTGAACTATATAATTTTTGGTAAAATTCTACTTAATTGACTTCTTGCTATCTCAGATAGGGTAGAGGTTAGGAAAATAAGACTTTCAGGGGATGGGTCTACAGGCTAAAGTATGTCCTGGGAAGGTATTTTAAAGTACCCAACTCCACTCCTTCTCCCTCTAGAGGGCCCAGAAATTGGCCTACATGACAGGTCTACACCTATTGCAATTTTGACAAAACAACATTTTACCTAGATTTTCAGTTACTAGTTGCTTTTTCTATGCCTTTTGTTTTTGAAAATGCAATTCCTGTTATTTGAGTAGAATTTTAAGCCATATCAATATTTTTTCTAAATTTAGAAAATGTATTTGCATATCTTTAAACCTTTTAAAAGGGAATTGACCAATGTTATGAAGCTGAAAACAATTTTGTTGTGCTTTAATTAAGCAGAATATCTATTTTGCAAGGTTTCACTTTTATAACATACATATTTGTAAAGGTCATCAAAGGTCAGGGCCCTCTAGAGTGAGAAGGGGTGGAGGTAGTTGTTTCAAATATCTTCCTGGGACATACTTTAGTCTGTAGATTCATCCCTGAAAGTTTCATTTTCCTAACCTAAACTCTTTCTGAGATAGCAAGAAGTCAATTAACTAGAATTTTACCTAATTTTTTCAGGACAATTAGGCCTATTACTCACTCTAGGCTATGCCATCTCTACAAAACAATTTACCACTGACTTTGGATAGGCTAGCAACTGTCCAAGGTTTACAGGAATTTAATAAGAAGCTTCCTAGAGCAAGGCCTGAAGAATTCATCCCAACAAACTATTCAACCAAGCTTCTCTAGATATGCCCAGCAGATCACATTAATGCTTGAACTTTACCAATGAATTTTTTATTAAAAATCATTTTCAGGTCAAAATAAGATTTTTACCATCACCCACTGTTGCCAGATTGTCAACGCAGAAAAACGCCCAGGGGTTTTCAAAACAAGCCCGAACAAGCCCCAGAAAATTTCAAAACAAGCCCGAACAAGCCCCGGAAAATTTTACCGAAATAATCCACTTTTGAGATTCCGCTTTATAAGGCCTTTTTTCGCGTCAACCAAAGAGACTGTTTGAGCTCAACCACTCGGTGTGGTTGAGCTCAACCGCTGTTTTTGCGTGAAACAGTGACAAACCAGGTTGTCATGAAAAGTGATTTTGCGTGAAACAATTGACTGGTTGAACTCTAATTTAACCAGAACTGTCATTGTTTTTAACCGTAGGGTTCTGCCATTCATAATTGTTGGTTGACCTTTTCAGGCGTAGATTTCGAAAAGAAGAATTCGTAGGCTATAAATAAGTCTATATAAAATAAGAATTATAAGCTGACAAATAGAATTCTAGCCACGCAAAAGTAAGGTTTAATTTTGTTTTTTTCGTATTAGGGCTATTTGGATAAATGTTGGGTTATATCCTGCAATTTGATTCACATAGGCCTTAAGACAGGAAGTCAAGAGTTTGAATATGCTTTTGAAAACTTATGTAGATACTTGGAAATCTTTGTTTCGTCCTTTTGATGCCCTAGGCCTGACCTTAGCTTGGTAATTTGGCTTCAGAGATAAAACCTTGATGAAGCAAGACCCTAGTGGTTATAAAGCATTGTTAATCCAATTACTATTCTTACTAGATGCTTCAAGATGTGTTGCATCTTTGTCAGAACTCTTTACATTTCAGCCTTACCCTATAGGGCCATGGATAAATTTTCAGGTCAAACTCTAGTTTGGCTACTGTTTGCTATCTTAGAAATGGGTTAAGTCAGGAAAATAGAACTTTCAGTAATGAATCCAAAGCAAAAAATACGCAAAATTCTAGTTTAGCTAATTTTCATTATCTTGGAAAGGGAATAGGTTACAAGAATGAAACTCAGTAATTAATCCAGGGTCAAAAACACTCTGGGAAGGTACTGCCAGGCTTCTATGTCAACCCTTTTCTGATTTCTAAGTCTTAGATAATTGCTTACTCAAAAGATCTATACCTATACTATTGAAATTTTGACAAAACAAGATTTACCTTAATTTTTAATTATCAGTTTCTTTTACTCTGGCTTTAGCTCTTAAAATGCAATTCCTTTTATTTGAGTAGCATTTTAAGCCATATCAATATTTTTTTTCAAAATTTAGGAAATGTCTGCATATCTTAGAACCTTATAAAGTGGATTGAGGAAAGCTGTGAAACACAAGTCTTAGAAGTATCTTATATCAAAATACACCTGATACAGTTTAATTTTTTAGAGATGACACAGAATAGCATTAAAGCTGAGTATTTGCTTTGCAAGAAATGTGTCCCTTCTGTTGTAAAGCATTTTGGATAGACACTAATCTAACCATGGGCGTATTGCTGTTGCAAATGGTTTTGCTTAAAATGGTTTGGAAAACAAATAGCAAATGTAAATTTGCTTTTTTATCATTATTTAAGACTAGAATATCACAAAGCTATGCAATCACATTGCTTGTTGTATCTTAAGTAAATACAATCCCTGATGGAGCTTTGTTGATACCTGTCTTAAAATTAATTTGTCTAAATAAAATATATTGTTTATGGGACAGTAGAGAAAATGGCAACAACCATGAATTGAGTTTTTTTCAATATTTCTTTTTTCAAATAATAGTTCTCTGGTCACATTTGTGTTCCTTGCTAAGTTGTTGGCACTCTAGTTTGGGAATCCTTTGTCCAAGGGGTACAGGTTTAATTCCTGGCATTGCTAGTGTATTTGGTTTTTACCAGCTAAGTATTCACCATGCTAGTTTGCATCTTAAGTAAAGCAATCCCTACTGGAGCTTTGTTGACACCTGCCTTACAATAACTTGTCTAAGTAAAATACAATGTGTATTGAAGATTAGTGAAAATGGCTGTAAATCCATCTTGGTTTTTTTTCAATTTTTTTTTTTTTAATAGTTGTTCTACTCTGGTCATAATAATGTTCTTGGCTAAGTGGAAAGCACTCTTAGTAAGAAATCCTTTGTCCATGGGGTACAGGTTTGATTCCTAGTATTGCCTGTTTATTTGTTTTAAATGGGGGTCAGTGATGTTAGACAGATCTAAACCAGCTCTAAATAGGCAAATGGAGAAATATGCAAAAGGTAAGCAGGGAGGGTGTACAAAAGCACAAGATTTCTGGCCCCCAGCCCTTAATTGCAATTCTTGGCCAAAGGGTCACAAAGTGGAAATTAGCACTGCCAGTTTAGACCTTGATGTGTCAGTGCTGCCATACTTACTTACTTGCATATTGGTGTTGAGTTTGCCCACATTTTATCTTCATTACTATCTAAAATCATTTAGACATTCAGCAAACTGTCTCAAAGCACAATTAGTATTGAATAGTTTTTGGGCCTTACTGACTTTCCCTTTATAGCAAAGGTTTATTGTTGTGTATAATGTAGATATTTTAAAGTAATCAATCATTAAGAATTCCCTTTTAGTTTTATCAAGTTTTTGAGTAATAAACCTTTTTAATTACCTTAAAATATTTATTCAGGTCCTTTACTATTGGCTGTCCTTTATATTACAATAATGATTGAAATATATTTTGGTAACTAAAAATTTGGATAATCCAACCTATTTTACCATCTTAAGGTTGTTTACAAAGGTGTATGAAATATTTAAGTACTGACTTAGCTACAGAAAACTTCTAGATATAATAAAATGTAAGCAAGGTGGCTCTTACTTTGACCATATCTATGGAAGCACTAATGAGAGAGTGGGTCATTTGATGCATTTGTAGGATTGAGTGAGATGAGAAATGAAGTGTAGGTTTGATGAGAGATGGCTGGTGAATGTGATGAGGGATGAATGTTTTGCAAGATTTTAAAATTTTGGACAATTTCTCATGTTGACAGTAGAGTGCAGAAGTAAAATTTTGTAATTTTTTTTTCTTTGTTTCTGTTATGTTAGACAATGTTAAATATTCTAAAGTGAAGTTTCTTTTTTGTTTGGAATTGTGATGGCCCTAGGGCTTTAGTGCAATACAAATTACTAATGTTTATTCACTTTCTTTAAACAAACACAAGGTCTATGTCTCCTAGCTTTAACAAACTCAATTGTAATCTTAAGACCATGGATTTCAAAGTAGGTCAAATGAACTTCTGGTAAAAATGAGCAATTTATGAAACATCTAGATTAAAAAAAAGTCTTTTAGACAACAAAGAAGACAATTGAATAAAGAAAAGTACCTTATATCATAATTGTTGTGCACCCTTAAGATAGAAATGAACAAAGCTTCAATTAAGATTCTGTTTTGTTTAAACAGAAAGAAGGGACAAACCTCCAAGCTTTGACAAATACAATCTCACTTTGTGGCTCCTATCTTTTCAAAGGGGACTTTCTTTGGATTTTTTCTATCCAACTAAAACTGAAAAGGACAGCATGATATACAAGTGACCTTCCAATTACCCTACATAGCAAGAGAAAATCATTAAGTTAGGCTATGCTTTATCTCAATCCCCCTCCCAATGTGCAGAAATATGGCTCAAATTTCATATTTTCAATGCATTTAACCTCCTGTCACCTGTTTTTCTAGTTATTGTTTGTCACATTTGTTTAATTTACAGCTACATGGGATGAAGTTAGAGAGACAGATTGACAAAACAAATGGAAAATAGGAAATTTCAACAATACATTTTTATATTGGGAGGATTGAGGGGTAAAGTAGAGCAAAGTTGAATGTAAAATGTGTTACCAGCTATTATTCTAAAAATTAAGAAGCATCAATTTTTTTTTTATTATGTTTCTTTCTCTTCAGGTCCTTCTCTAGGGCTTTAACAAATCAAACATTCTATGCCCAGAAAAATTAGCAACAAGGTATAGTCTATATAC